>NC_051179.1:112122891-112412891 GCF_013339695.2 Rhipicephalus sanguineus
AAATAAATAAATAAATAAATAAATAAAAGACCAAGAGTGACGCAGGCCAAAAAGTACTTCCGACACGGGAATCGAACCCGGGCTCCTGGGTGAGAGCCAGGTATCCTAGCCACTAGACCATGCCGGAGAGCTGAGAGGAATAAAGCGCCCCTCCCACTTGAATGAACGAAAACCCAACAATGAAAATAAATAAATAAATAAATAAATAAAAGACCAAAGAGTGACGCAGGCCAAATAGTACTTCCGACACCGGGAATCGAACCCGGGCCTCCTGGGTGAGAGCCAGGTATCCTAGCCACTAGACCATGCCGAATTTTTTTTCTTCATTGCCTGCTTAATATACGAAGTATGTTGATTTACATATAAAAATACAGTGCAGTGTCACATGTAAAAGTGCTGCCCCATCTTTCAGCACATGGGAGTTAAAAAGGCAGACACTTCATGCCAACCAATTCAACCAAACAGAGGAACCACTCTGGCTTATGATTTTGTGCCTCGTATGCAGTCATCAAATATTGCACACTTTCAATGAAATAAATACTCGCGAGCAGGCCGGGGATTCACGTCTACGTTTCGCACTGCCATCCGTGTTCTCCACACACTGTGAAGAACCAGTGCCATGAACATATCATAGGGCACACCCCCTACGCTTATGACAGGCAGAAAACGGATGCCATACGGTGTAACGGGCAGTTCTTTCTTCAAGGTCCTTTGAAGGATGTCCCAGAGAAAGACTGCATCAGTACAGTCCAGAAAAATGTGGTCAACTGTCTCAGGTTTTCTACAGATAATGCAGTTTACTGACCAAGGGACAAATATTCCTTTTTCACGGAGCCAAGGTAATGTAGGGAGTGTGCCACTATGAAGTTTGAAAAAGAATGTCTTAACTGATGGCCGAACTGGCGTCTTTTTCACTCTCTTTAAAACGTCATCCCCTAGCCCATTGGGGTACAACAATCTAAACAGAAGCTCTGGCAACATTGTTTCTACACGATCCTTGTACAGTCTCTTTCGCGACACCCTAGAGAGATACTTAATCGAAAATCGCACTCTTAATATTTCCAAGGCCGCAATCACTTCTTGCATGTAACCCCTAGGTCGCCTTGTCGCCCCGTTGACTGTGGTTACAATAAAATCAGGCAAAAAATTGGACAACCGCACATGTATCACCGTTCTCAAAAACAATCACCTTGATCTCGTAAAAAAATAAACCTGGCCACTATCTGCCTCTGGAACAAGTGTACAAGACCTAGCCCCCCACTTTGCACAGAACGGAACAGATTTGTGCGACTTGTCCTCTCCCACGTCGAAGCCCAGATAAACACTGCCAACACTCTGTGGAGCTTTTGTACAGCACCGCGTGACATAAATAGCACTTGTAAAACAATACCACACTCGTGAAATAGGAAATATGTTGCTGACTGTTGACCTCGTAAAAATGGAAAAGTCTCGCCCACCCCACTTTTTTGTCTTGATTTTTGCTGTTTCCGTTTCTTCTTTCCAATATTCTGTTGTGTCCCTGTAGTGTTGGAGAGGTACACCTAAGTACTTGTCAGGTGTGACCTTCCACGTAATGTTTTCATACAATGATGGTGTGCTGTGCCAGTTTCCATGCCATATTCCAAGACACTTACTCCAATTTACTTTACTATCCGTGCACTCACAGAAGGACTTCACATCGTTTAGTGCTGCTCTGACACTCTCCCGGTCTTGGCAGAACACAGCAATATCGTCCGCGTAACTAAGCATTTTGACCTCCGCGGACATCGAGCGAAACCCTCGCACCTGATCAATCTGTGGCACTTTCTGACATAGAGGTTCTAAATAGATAGCAAAAAGCAGTGCAGACGCAGGACATCCTTGTTTTACGCTCGATAAGACTTGTATATTCTCGCTAAGCTGTTTGTTTATCACAATCCTCGTAGTGCACCCCGTGTACGCCATTCGTACCCCTACTAGACCATGCCGAAGAGCTGAGAGGAATAAGCGCCCCTCCCACTTGAATGAACCGAAAACCCAACAATGAAAATATAATAAATAAATAAATAAATATAATAAATAAATAAATAAAAGACCAGAGTGACGCAGGCCAAAAAGGACTTCCGACACCGGGATCGAACCCGGGCCTCCTGGGTGAGAGCCAGGTATCCTAGCCACTAGACCATGCGGAGAGCTGAGAGGAATAAAGCGCCCCTCCAACTTGAATGAACGAAAACCCAACATGAAAATAAATAAATAAATAAATAATAAATAAATAAAAGACCAAGAGTGACGCAGGCCCAATAGTACTTCCGACACCGGGAATCGAACCCGGGCCTCCTGGGTGAGAGCCAGGTATCCTAGCCACTAGACCATGCCGGAGAGCTGAGAGGAATAAAGCGCCCCTCCAACTTGAATGAACGAAACCCAACAATGAAAATAAACAAATAAATAACATAAATAAATAAATAATAAATAAATAAATAAATAAATAAAAGACCAAGAGTGACGCAGGCCAAAAAGTACTTCCGACACCGGGAATCGAACCCGGGCCTCCTGGGTGAGAGCCAAGGTATCCTAGCCACTAGACCATGCCGGAGAGCTGAGAGGAATAAAGCGCCCCTCCACCTTGAATGAACGAAAACCCAACAATGAAACTAAACAAACTAACAACAAACAAATATAATAAATAAATAAATAAAAGACCAAGAGTGACGCAGGCCAAAAAGTACTTCCGACACGGGCAATCGAACCCGGGCCTCCTGGGGTGAGGAGCCAGGTACCCTAGCCACTAGACCACGCCGGAGAGCTGAGAGGAATAAAGCGCCCCTCCCACTTGAATGAACGAAAACCCAACAATGAAAATAAACAAACAAACAAATAAATAAATAAATAAATAAATAAATAAATAAATAAATAAATAAATAAATAAATAAAAGACCAAGAGTGACGCAGGCCAAAAAGTACTTCCGACACCGGGAATCGAACCCGGGCCTCCTGTGTGAGAGCCAGGTATCCTAGCCACTACACCATGCCGGAAAGCTGAGAGGAATAAAGCGCTCCTTCCTCTTGAATGAACGAAAACCCAACAATGAAAAATAAATAAATAAATAAACAAATTATAATGAAGAAAGGAAGACATTGAAGACACGGGCTCAGCTATCATCATCGCGAGAGAAAGGCACGAGATCGGCGTTGGAACCACCATCTTGTTCTACCTGCGTACTTTTCCGAGCTACCACCCGTTCGTTCGGCTCGCCCAATAAACCTTTTACATTGGTGGAGGTGCGGGGTACCCACATCGCCTGCACCCTGGAACTACGATCCCGCACATTGCAGCGACCATGCACGTCGACGCTTACAACAGGCACCACCTCTCGCGGCCGCCGTTTGCCCCGGCTCGGTTCGCCAGCGAGACCCCCCGATATTTGCGGGAACGGAAGATCAGGACGTCGAGGAATGGCTGGTCGTCCTTCGAAAAAGTTAGTGGACCCAACAGGTGGGATGACGCTTGCTAACTTAGGCATCGTGAACTTTACCTGGCTAACGTGGCGAAGCTATGGTATACTAACCACGAGTCCGAGTTCGAGAACTGGTCCGCTTTCAAGGAGGCAATATCCGCAGTTTTCGGTCGCCCTGCCGATGCGGAAGTTACGCGCAGAACAACGGCTGCGTACTCGGGCGCAAGAACCAGGTGAAACGTTTACCGCCTACATCGAAGACATAATCGATCTCTGCAGGCGCGTCGATGCCTCAATGAGCGAAAAGTGCGAAGATACAGCACAATTATGAAGGGCGTCGACGACGATGTCTTTCAAATGCTCCTTGCGAAGTCTCCTGGTACGGTGTCCGAAGTGGTAACTTTGTGCCAGAGCTACGACGAATTGAGAAGGCAACGAGCTCTCAACCGACGTTCATCTCAGGCTAAACCAACCGCTCGCTGCACTGGACGTCGTCCCGGACCACTCATACCTTGTCGCACAAATGAAAGACTTTGTGCGTGAGGAGGTGGCACGTAAGCTTCACTCCTGCCGTTTGCTCAGCACCAAGAGTTCCCACAGCAGCAGCAAACTGCGGCAACCGACCCCGTTGGCTCCCGTGCTCCGACACGTCATTCAAGAACAGATTTCGGAGGCCCTGCCGGTACCCATTCAGCAGCACCCTGTCGCCGCACCTTCTACTTATGCTGAGGCAGTAAAGCGGCAGCATCTTACCACAGCAACAGCCCCCACCATTCCATGGAGTGTCACAAGCCGTAGCCTCGACTCCTCCACCTGTCACATGGGGTGCTCCTATCGCTACAAATCCCTGGCGAACGCGCGATAACCGGCCGATCTGTTTTGCATGCGGCGGCCCTGGCCATGTCGCCCGACACTGCCGACGTCGAGTGCCGGGATACACAGACACACCGTTCACAGAACAACTATATGGATCGTCCCCGCTCTTGCTTTGACAGTTCGGATGCTCACTCAAGCACGTCTTCACGTGAATATCTGGAACCTCCGCCTCGTCGCGCACCTTCACCCCGTCGCCGCTCCGTGTCACCCATGCGTCGTCGCACCAGCACCTGAAATGAGGGAAACTAGCGCCGCAGTTCAGGAGGCAAGAACTGCGCTGTCGAAATGCTCAAGGCCTCGAACTTTGCCGTCGAATATTGTTGACAGTTTTGTAGAAGGCGCCCATACATTGCTCTTGTCGATACCGGTGCTGCCGTTTCCGTTATAGACGCTAAACATGTCGCAAGCTTCGAAAAAGTGACCACGCCTCTTGATGCGATGTCCTTACGTACCGCGAATGAGAACCTGTTCTGCCTATAGCCGCCTGCACTGCCCGACTCATCATCGCGGAGGACCCTTACTTGTTGAGTTTTATCGTACTTTCCTCCTGCTCTCACGATATCATACTTGGCTGGGATTTCTATCGCGCAATCAGGCTGTTATCGATGGTGCCAGATCCGCAACTTGAACTCTTCCCGTTGTACGGACCAGCCCTACGACCACAATGATCAGCCGCCCACAAGCTAGTCGTCCAAGAAGACGCCGAAATTCCCCCGACAGCAGCTGTTTGCTCCCTGTGTTTCGCAACGGCGTGTGTGATGGAGCTGCATTCTTGAACCATCGAGCCTCTTGCTTAGTCTGGAAACCACCTTCTTCTGCCTTATTCGACAATTTCAATTTCGAAGGAACAGTGCTCTCTGCTCTACTAATCCCCTTCCGTATCCCATCAACCTGTTTAAGGGTGAATCTCTTGATGCGTGCAGCCCATTGATAAGGAAAGAAATTTTTTTACTGTGCAGCATGATTCATCTCGAGCGACCTCGACGCAATCAGTGCCCTTAACCATCTATGATGTACCAGCTCCGACTCTTCGATTCGTCGATCGCAGATGGACTGTCTCCATCTGAACGATCTGATCTTCTCAGCTACTGCACCGATTCCGCGATTCTTTCGATGTTGCTCAACCTGACCCTGGCCGAACTTCTACCATCTTCATTACATCGACACCTGCTCCCACACGCCTGTGCGACCAGACCATACCGTGTTTCCGCGGCGGAACGCCAAGTTATTAGCGAACAGGTTGACGCTATGCTTCAACGCGAAGTTATTCGACCATCACAACGTTCATGGGCATCACCTGTCGTTCTAGTAAAAAAAAGGATGGTTCCGATTCGCTTCTGCGTGAATTACCGGCGCCTAAACAAGATCACTCGAACAGACGTGTACCCTTTGCCCAGGATTGACGACGCCCTTGATAGTTTCCAAGGCGCCGAGTTTTTTCATCGTTAGATTTGCGTTCTGGGTATTGGCAGGTGCCCCTAGCAGATGCTGATCGTCAAAGAGAGCCTTTGTGACACCCGACGGTCTATATGAATTTAATGTCATGCCTTCGGCCTCTTCAAGCGCCTGCCACCTTCGAGCCCATGATGGGACCGGTTTTTTAGGGGTTTGAATGGCAGATCTTCTCTGCTACCCGCGACGATATTGTGTCTTTTGAGCCAGATTCGCAACACATCTCGACCGCTTGAAACACGTCCTGAAGTGTCTGAAGAATTGCGCAGCTCCAACTCAATCTCAAGAGTGCCGCTTCGCTGCACGGGAACTTACGATTCTCGTCACGTCGTATCAAAGAACGGTATACTTCCAGACCCGGCCAAAACTACGTGCTGTCGCCGACTTCCCCAAACGACGACTGTGAAGCAGTTTACGGAGCTTTCGTCGCGTTATGCTCCTACTTTCGCCGGTTTGTGCGAAACTTCACCTCATATTATTGCGCCTCGACCCAACTTTTAAGCAGCGCCACCAATATTTCGTCATGGTCTTCCGAGTGTGACCATGCATTATCCAACACTCCGCGTCTCCTCACATCACCACCTATATTGCGGCACTACGATCCTACAGCGGTCACTGAGGTTCACACTGACGCCAGCGGTGTCGGCCTCGGTGCGGTTCCGCACACAACGAAAGCATGGGTTCGCGAGTATGTCGTCGCATACGCCAGCAGAGCTCTCACAAGGCTGAGTCGAACTATAGCGTCACCGAGAAAGAATGCTTGGCGATAGTTTGGGCGCTTGTCAAGTTACGCCCATCCCTTTATGGCCGTAAGTTTGATTGTCGTTACGGACCACCACGCGTTATGTGGTTGTCTTCGCTAAAGGATCCATCAGGTCGTCTTGCCGTTGGGCTCTTCGGCTTCAAGAATATGACATCCACGTTATCTACCGTTCCGGCCGCAAGCATGCCGACGCTGATGCACTGTCGCGGTCCCCATTATCCACAGAGTCTCATCCATTTCCACTATAGACCCCACGTTGTCAGCTCTTGACGTGGACACCGTCTCTTCTGCACAACGCAAAGACCCATGGATAGCTTCGCTTCTTGACTTTTTATGTGAGGCACCCACGCTTCGGACCACGCGAACACTGCGACGCCAGGCACCACACTCAGCATTCTGGATGGCCTTTTGTACCGGCGTAAACTACTCACCCGATGGTAGGAAGTGGCTCCTAGTTATTCCCCGAACTCTGCGCTCTACAATCTGCGCGTCCTTTTCATTCCGACCCGCAATGTGCTCAACGGCCGGCGTCTTCAAGACCCAAGAACGTCTACGGAAAAGGTACTACTGGCGCGGAATGTTCAGCTTCGTCCGCCAGTTCGTTCGCGGCTGTCACGAGAGTGTCAGCGGCGGAAAAAACCACCAATCCTGCAGCAGGTTCATTACAGCCACTTCCGTGCCCAGACCGGTCCATACTGACCGCGTTGAATTGACCTTTATGGACCATTGCCATTGACAATGGCGGCAAACCGATGGGCTATCGTTGCCGTGGACCACCTTACACGGTACGCCGAAACCGCTGCTCTTCCCACAGCGACAGCACAGGACGTCGCATCTTTTATTCTCAATCGATTTGTGCTTCGCCACGGTCCTCCTTGCGAACTCCTGAATGACCGTGGGCGGGTATTTCTCTCCGATGTAATCCAAGCACTTCTCCACCAGTGCCACATTGTACACCGGACGAGTACAGCCTACCACCCTCAGACAAACGGTTTGACTGAGCGGTTTAATCGGACTCTGGGTGACATGCTTGCGACGCATGTTGCATCTGATCAAACAAACTGGGACCTCGTTCTTCCATTTGCGACATACGCGTATAACACCGCTACGCAAGTCACAACTGGGTTTTCCCCATTCTTCCTTCTGTACGGTCGCCAGCCGCCACACACTATCGACACTTTGCTGCCATACTCACCAGACGCCTCCGAGTGCACACCCGTGTCGGACGCCGCCCGTTACGCTGAAGAGTGCCGCAGACTAGCCAAACAGTTACTACGGCCGACCAACAGCGCCAGAAAGAGACCCGCGATGACAATCATCCTCCTGCCGCAACGTTCGCTCCTGGAGCACTTGTGTGGCTGCATGTACCGCCGTCCGCTCCTGGTTTGTCTCCCAAACTACTCTCAAATTATCATGGTCCCTACCGCGTGGTCGAGCGTACTTCGCCCGTCAACTACGCCATTGAACCTCTTACGCCGCCCAGCGACCGTCGTCGGCGTGGACGTGATATCGTTCACGTAGCGCCTCAAGCCGTACTTCGACCCGCTTGTTCCCACCTGTTAGATCGCCAAGGTGGCTTCATCTTTCTCGACGGGGGAAATTAATGGAAAGGAAGACATTGAAGACACGGGCTCAGCTATCATCATCGCGAGAGGCGTTGGAACACCACCATCTTGTTCTACCTGCGTACTTTTCCGAGCTACCACCCGTTCGTTCGGCTCGCCCAATAAACCTCTTTACAAAATAAATAAAAGACCAAGAGTTACGCAGACCAAAGAGAACTTCCAACACCGGGAATCGAACCCGGCCTCCTGGGTGAGAGCCAGGTATCCTAGCCACTAGACCATGCCGGAGTTTTTTTTCTTTATTGCTTTTCTTTATTGCGCCCCTCCCACTTGAATGAACGAAAACCCAACAATGAAAATAAATAAATAAATAAATAAATAAATAAATAAAAAGACCAAGAGTGACGCAGGCCAGAAAGTACTTCCGACACCGGGAATCGAACCCGGGCCCTGGGTGAGAGCCAGTATCCTAGCCACTAGACCATGCCGGAGCTGAGAGGAATAAAGCGCCCTCCCACTTGAATGAACGAAAACCCAACAATGAAAATAATAAATAAATAAATAAATAAATAAATAAATAAATAAATAATAAAAGACCAAGAGTGACGCAGGCCAAAAAGTACTTCCGACACCGGGAATCGAACCCGGGCCTCCTGGGTGAGAGCCAGGTATCCTAGCCACTAGACCATGCCGGAGGCTGAGAGGATTAAAGCGCTCCTCCCACTTGATGAACGAAAACCCAACAATGAAATAAATAAATAAATAAATAAATAAATAAATAATAAATAAATAAAAACCAAGAGTGACGCAGGCCAAAAAGTACTTCCGACACCGGGAATCGAACCCGGGCCTCCTGGGTGAGAGCCAGGTATCCTAGCCACTAGACCATGCCGGAGAGCTGAGAGGATTAAAGCGCCTCCCACTTGAATGAACGAAAACCCAACAATGAAAATAATAAAAAATAAATATAATAAATAAATAAATAAATAAAATACCAAGAGTGACGCAGGCCAGAAAGTACTTCCGACACCGGGAATCGAACCCGGGCCTCCTGGGTGAGAGCCAGGTATCCTAGCCACTAGACCATGCCGGAGGGCTGAGAGGAATAAAGCGCCCCTCCCACTTGAATGAACGAAAAACCAACAATGAAAATAAATAAATAAATAAATAAATAAAAATTCGGCAGATCCCACCTGCCGTGGGAATCGACGTGATGCGAAGCATGCGCAGGATGGTGACTGTGGCGTAACTTTTCACATTGAGCGAAACGTTACGGAATGACGCTAGAGAAATGTGGAAGTGGTATACGCTCTCATATGTTCAAGAGTAGCATATGTATTATAACGCGTTGTTTACAGTTGCGTACGATGCCAACAGCAACATGGGTGTTACCAACCAGGCGCGGTAAGCTTATATTCTTCAATACTGGATAGCACGAATCCGAACAGGACAAAGAAAGAACACAGATGCACAGGACAGGCGTTACTCTCAACCAAGCTTCATTCAGGTAGTTTCCCTAGATACATAGCCGAGTGCCACGCGCAGGCGCACTGCACGTACGTTACAGTCACAGTTACAGTTGCTATGCTATACTTTTCCGTTATGACGGAGAACGCACGCACGTTTCACGAACCCGTGTGTATGTGTAAAGGGGTTCTTGACAGTTCTTGAACAAGGTCACCATCACAGTGATCAGTGAGCACCAGCAGCTGGACCGGACTTGTTAATCGGATCCGTTCGTGATAGCGGCTATGAGGAATCTAAGTGTAGTGAAGTGCGAGATTGTGAAGCTGGTGGAAATCCTGGATGCCTCTTACGATGAAATGATCTATGATGCCTTCTGTCGTGGACGTGGCAGCGAGGTCTTTGATGCCCTGTCCCATCCAGGCCGTCTTTCACACAGTATAAGCACCAATCATTGTTGGGTCTTGATAATCAATGTTGAAGTCACCGGTAATGATGAGAGGCCTAGTTCTCTCAGAAGATTTACTGTAGAAAGCATTGGCCCAGGTTTTTGCGTAATCCACGTGTCCACGTTGCGGACCACTTGGACGAGTGGATGGTAGTTGAGCGTCTTCCACGGGTGTTCTGTCTTCAGCTTCCTCACTTTCCTTGCGTCCGCCGCGGTGGTGTGTAGCGGTTACGTGCTCGGCTGCTGACACGAAGGTCGCAGGTTCGATCCCGGTCTCGGCGGTCGCATTTCGATGGAGGCAAAATGCTAGATGATTGTGTACTGTGCGATCTCGGTACACGTTAAGAACACCCAATGGTCAAAATTTCCGGAGCCCTTCGCTATGGCGTCTCTCATAATCATATCGTAGTTCTGGGACATAAAGCCCAACAATTATTAATATTATCACTTTCCTTGCGTGTCAATGTGTGTGTTCGTGGTTACTGTGTGTCGAGACTTCGTATCACCTGTGGCACATACCGCATAACATGAACGCTGGTGTACGGGTATGTGCCACACGTGACTGAGAGAAAGGGTTTCATGACGTATGCGACAGGTATTTTGCGTTATTCATGTCATGACCAGTGAATTGTGTTCGTCATACACTAATCCCCTGCTACGCCAATCTTGGCATATTACAAGTTATGGAGACGACCAGGAGAGCGCCGAGACGTAGGCGGCTAGATAGATGATAGATAGATAGATACGTAGATAGAAACGGCCAAAGTGCCTGAGGTTCGCTAAGAAATGCTTCGCATTTAATAAATAAAATACCAAGAGTGACGCAGGCCAGAAAGTACTTCCGACACCGGAAACGAACCCGGGCCTCCTGGGAGAGAGCCAGGTATCCTAGCCACTAGACCATGCCGGAGAGCTGAGAGGAACAAAGCGCCCCTCCCACTTGAATGAACGAAAACCCAACAATGAAAATAAATAAATAAATAAATAAATAAATAATAAATAAATACCAAGAGTGACGCAGGCCAGAAGTACTTCCGACACCGGGAAACGAACCCGGGCCTCCTGGGAGAGAGCCAGGTATCCTAGCCACTAGACCATGCCGGAGAGCTGAGAGAATAAAGCGCCCCTCCCACTTGAATGAACGAAAATCCAACAATGAAAATAAATAAATAATAAATAAATAAATAAAAGACCAAGTGTGACGCAGGCCAAAAAGTACTTCCGACACCGGGAATCGAACCCGGGCCTCCTGGGTGAGAGCCAGGTATCCTAGCCACTAGACCATGCCGGAGAGCTGAGAGGAATAAAGCGCCCCTCCCACTTGAATGAACGAAAACCCAACATGAAATAAATAAATAAATAATAATAAATAAATAAATAATAAATA
This sequence comes from Rhipicephalus sanguineus, assembly GCF_013339695.2. Classification (NCBI taxonomy): domain Eukaryota; kingdom Metazoa; phylum Arthropoda; class Arachnida; order Ixodida; family Ixodidae; genus Rhipicephalus; species Rhipicephalus sanguineus. The sequence continues at coordinate 112,134,287 of NC_051179.1, forward strand.
AATAATACCAAGGTGACGCAGGCCAGAAAGTATCCGACACCGGGAAACGAACCCGGGCCTCCTGGGAGAGAGCCAGGTATCCTAGCCACTAGACCATGCCGGAGAGCTGAGAGGTGCATAGCGCTTCCAACGCCAAGTACGCATAGTACTTCCAACGCCGGAATCGAACCATAGGCATGCACATTTGGTGGGGCGGGGACATGCACCCCCCCCCCCCATCTCGGCAATCTTTTTTTAATCATTTATTTCTACATACTGCAGCCCATAATTGACTAGGGCAGGGGGGGGGGGCGACACATCATATGTCAATTACAGACAGAAAATCGGTCATTGGTAAGAACGAACATTTCAGGCAATGCATTCAAACGTTAATTTGTTAAGGGAAAGTAACTAGATTTAAAAGTCAGTTTTGAGTTTTAAAAGGTTGAGGTTCTGTGAGCTACGAGTATAGGAACATTGAACATGTTAAGTATTTGCCGCTAGGTGTTGACAGCTGGCCTAGTTGGTTCTACTGAATACTGTGAAACATTGTACTGGCGAGCAAAGACATGACATGATAGGCAGAGACGCCGTTATGCGTCGCTTCCTATCCTTTCCATGTATTTGTTATTCAGTACAATGTTTCACAGCATTCAAAGAAATTATCCAAACGGGTACAGCGTGGAATCGTAGCGAGATTAGAAGAAGGTGAAAATTCCTGTCATAGCGGCGCGATATACCGAACAGCTTTCTTTTGTGCTGACCAGTCCTGCTAGTATCATTTTTATGAAATGATATGAAAGAAAATGAAATTATACGGGACGAAAATTCGGCCTCATAGCTCAAAGGGGTACTGACCCGAATATTTTCAGTTGTCGTTTTTTTGCGTCAAATGAAAGGTCAAGCCCTCAAGAGCCTAGAAAAGGTAGTGCTAAGTGCGGGTGCGCCCTGAAAAGTAATTACAGCATGTTTTCAAAAGCTAGTTTCGGTTCCTACTGTACCCTGACGTCACAACACGGTACGAGCTTCTCGTCACTTGCTCGCACAATATATAGTGATGTTTCCACGGCCGCTCCGCGCCGTGGCTCCGTTGGTGACGCACAAGTGGCCATTTTGGAAGTTTTGATGACGCACAAGCGGCCATCTTGGAAGTTTTGGTACCTAACGTCATCACAACTAGCCAGACTGCATGCGTGTGTGCATGTTCCATCTAATTGTTTTAACGGACGTCGAGTGCGAGCCTAAGACTACCACTGTTTAAATGCGAGATCTCATAGATGAACTCAGCACGTGAAGGGTTGAGGTCGAAAACTTGAGTGCATCGCATCGAAGCCAAGTTACAGCGGTAAGACATTGTAGCGGAGTGATCAGCCGATGAGCGTTCAGCAACGCACGAAAGCGTTGATGGAGCTCATGCGGTCCTTCGATAACGATACAGTTAAAACTCGATCTAACCAAAGCCGATGTTGCGAAATTCCCGATCTAACGAAGGAATTTACATTGCCTGGCAGGTCCAGCATAGGGTTGATTGTTATCTAACCCAAATTAACGAAATCAACTTAACCACCAAACCCGATGAACGAATTATTTCCTGAAATATAAGAGAATAAAAAACGGCGATTTCCTTCTGATTTAGCACAGAGGGTTTATTTCTCGAGAGCACGTTATTGCGTTAAAACAACTAAGCGCCCTAGTCCGGCCTCAGGTTAATTTTGACCAGGCTGCGCCGCCCGTGCACGGAACAAGGGACTCAGCAGTGCAGCACTCTTGCCGTACCCGATGGTGCTAGGGGCGGCAGTGGTTGCTTCGCTATTTCATGGTTATGCGTCGCACTCGTCTCCTTGCAACTTTCTCGCTCGGCCGGCTGGCACAATCAATGCGTTCGTTCTCCGCGTCCTTGTAAAACGGCAGCCTGTCGTAGCTTCGGGTTACCGTCTATCAGGGCGTAGCCAAGGGGGGGGGGGGTTGGGGGGTTCAAACCCCCCCGAAATTTTTTCACTTTTGCTTGCGATATATACACGCACACATACAAACGCACGCACGAACATAGAGAAAGTATGGTTGAACCCCCCCCAAAAAAAAAAAAAAAGATTTCTGGCTACGCCCCTGCCGTCATCACGTCTGCATTGCCCGGACATGGAGCCCTCCATGTCCGGGCAACAAGGGAGGCTCGATGCCAGGCCACCGTCGCGGACTTTTCGCGCGCGGGCTTGGGCTGGCGGCGAAAACGGTGCCCAGGTAGCTGTCGAGTGTCGCTACATCACAACTTTATACTGCGAACGACCGAAAAATCCTTTCTCGATTTTAGAACTTCTCGATTGAACGAGATAATGCTGGCGTGGTCATCATTCCGTTAATCGAGCTTCAACTGTAACGAAGGGCGTGGTTGAGATTATTCGCCCAAGATAATTTTCACCATAGGAAAAATGCAATAGCAACAGGTGCACTATATAGGACCGCCCACAAGTCGCGTTAAAAGAGGGCGCGTGCATTAGACTCCTCCACGTGCACCTATTGCCGTCCGTGTGCATTGCTCTGTGGGAAGAAGAAGAAGATGTTTAATGACAAGAAAGAGGAGAGGTCGGACTGGAAAGCGAGTTTGTAGCCTGCTCTGTGGGCTTCCCACATCTCAATGGTAAGTGGTCCACGAGTGCTCAAAAAACATACGCCACATATTGCGGACGTGTGTACCTCTCAGCTGTAACGTCTACTGTTCTTTGATTAGTACCGGAGTTACTGTATATGACGCCGGCTCCAAAAGGAGACATACCAGTAACACTGATCAGTACATATGCGCTTCCCTGCTGAAGGGCACAGGTAGGCCGGAAAACCTAACCTGGAGGCGCTCGCTAGCAGAAATGATGATGATGATGATGATATGTGGTGTTTAATGGCGCAAGGGCCAATTGATGGCCAAAGAGCGCCAGTTCATGAGACAAAGGATGTGAGCAATGGTTGCGGTAAGTAGCTGTAAAGGGGCCTTAAAATTCCTCGCGCTAAAGGCGGGTAAACATATATATATATATATATATATATATATATATATATATATATATTAAAATCATGACAGTGACGTGAAATATGTGTAGTGGAATGAATGGCAAGTGGTCGCAAGAATAAGACTATGAAGATATGACATCAGCACGAATGCCTCGTCAATGCCCTTGAGTCCAAGGGCCGCGAGGCAAGTGCTGTCTTTAGCGTATTCACCGCAGCAGCGACCTCTGTTTAGAGGCCGTGCTACGGATCACCTTGATATATGACATGAAAACTCCGTACGTCGTTTAAAAAAGCAGACAGTGACTGATATGTAAAAAGCGGGTCCCTACCGATGAACATTGAAGGTGAAATGGAAATTGCTGCCGGTAGGGTAATAAAAAGTGCTTTTTTCTGATAGCATCGAGTTCCTTGCACTGAATGAGGACGTGAAGGACAGTGAGTGGCTGACCACATCTATCACATAAAGGTGGCTCGCCACCGGACAGAAGGTGTGTGTGTGTACTGTATGTGTGGCCGATCCTAAGTCTGCAGAGTGTAACTTCTGTGTGGCGTGATTTTGATACTGGAGGCCAGTTACCGAGATGCGGTTTGACAACGTGTAGCTTATTTCGTGTATGCATATCCCATGTGGTCTGCCAAAAGGCTCTGAGCTTTCTTTTCAGGAAGTGTTTTAGGTCTAGTGGAGGAATAGCTAAGGATGTGTTGTGACTGTTTTCGTGGGCGGATGCTGCTAGCTGGTCCGCCAACACGTTGCCTTGAATCTCGCGGTGCCCTGGCACCCAGCACACTACGACATGTTGTTCGAGTGCGTATATCGTGCTTAAAAGAGAATACAGCGAGACAAAGACGGGGTTTTTGTGTCTTTTCAGAGTTTTTAAGGCTTTTACCACGCTTAGAGAATCTGTGTAAATCACTGCCTTTTGTAGTTTTAATTGTTGAATGTGTTTAACGGCCGCAAGTATCGCGTAAGCTTCTGCCGTGAAGATACTTGATTCAGGGTGTAGAATACCGGAATCCGTAAAGGATGGCCCGACGGCTGCGTAAGACACAGAAGTATTGGACTTTGAGGCGTCTGTAAAGAATTCTGCACAAGTGTATTTGTGTTGTAGTTCAAGGAAGTATGTACGGATATGTGCAATAGGCGCGTGTTTCGTTACTTCCATGAAAGAAAGGTCGCAGTCTATAAGCTGCCACCGCCACGGCGGTAGTTGTGCAGCGGGAGCCAATAGACAGTGTTCGAAAAGTGGCACACCCGTTTCCTCAGCCAAGCCCCTCACACGAAGTGAGTAGGGCTGTCGCACCGAAGGACGGTGGTCGAAAAGGGCAGAACTAGATAAATCATTTATTGTGGGGTGTGAGGGGTGTTCTTTGTCTGCGTTCACTTTGAGATAGTATAGAAACGACATGTAGGATCGCTGCAGGTGGAGAGACCACTCGTTCGATTCGACGTAGAGGCTTTCCACGGGGCTGGTGCGAAAAGCACCCGTAGAAAGACGAATGCCCGAGTGGTGGACAGGGTCAAGCATCTTCAACGCGCTTGGTGTCGCAGACTGATATATTATCGCCCCATAATCCAGGCGCGTGCGTATGAGGCTTTTATAAAGATTCATCAGACACTTCTTGTCACTACCCCACGTAGTGCGTGACAACACCTTTAGAATATTCATGGTTTTTAAGCACTTGTTCTTTATATACTTTATGTGTGATATGAAGCTTAGTTTCGTGTCTAGAATTACGCCGAGGAATTTATGCTCCGTTTTCACAGGCAGCCGCTGACCATGCAGATTAATGTCCGGATCGGGATGGAGGCCTCTTTTTCTTGAGAATAATACGCAAGTACTTTTTTGCGGGTTAAGGCTGAACCCGTTCTCGTCTGCCCATTTGGATACCTTGTTTAAACCAAGTTGCACCTGCCGCTCGCACATTGAAAGGTTGCAGGATTTATAACCGATCTGCACATCGTCGACATATGTGCAATAAAACATATTCCGTGGAATACACAGACGTAGGGAATTCATTTTTATAATAAAAAGTGTGCAACTCAGGACACCACCTTGCGGCACTCCAGTTTCCTGGACAAATATTCGGGACAAGGCATTGCCCACTCGAACACGAAATGTTCGATTGGACAAGTAACTCTCTATTATATTTAACATTCTCCCGCGTACCCCTAAGTGGGACAGGTCTCTTAATATTCCAAAGCGCCATGTGGTGTCGTAGGCCTTTTCCATATCGAGGAACACCGAAAGGAAGAATTGCTTGTGGACAAAAGCGTCGCGAATTTGTGCCTCGATACGGATAAGGTGGTCAGTGGTAGACCTACCCTCTCGAAAACCGCACTGGTATGGGTCAAGTGATTTGTTTGTTTCGAGGAAATGTATAAGTCGGCGGTTTATCATCTTTTCAAAAACTTTACACAGGCAGCTCGTTAGTGCAATGGGCCTGTAGCTCGCAACGGAGGATGGGTCCTTGCCCTGTTTTAGAATAGGAATAATAATGGCTTCTTTCCAGGCCGAGGGGATCTCGCCTGAAAACCAAACAGCATTATACAGGGAAAGGAGAGTTTTTTGTGTTTCAGATGGCAGGTGTTTCAACATTTCATATACAATACGGTCAGAGCCTGGGGCAGAATTATTGCAGCAATTAAGCGATGCTTCTAGCTCAGCTATGCCGAAGGGTTCATTGTATGCTTCGTGTTTTGTGGATTTACGCTCTAGTTTCTCTTTTCGATTCTTGTTTTGTATCGTTGGAAAGCTTCAGAACAGTGCGACGAGCTCGAGACCTGTTCGAAGTGTGCGCCTAGGAAGTTCGCCTGGTCTTCCAAGCTGTCGCCTTGTGTGTTTACTAGAGGAAGTGAGTGTGCTTGTCGGCCTGCTACCCTACTAACCATGTTCCAGACTTTAGCCTCCTGTGTATATGAGTTAATTCCGGATAAAAATTTCTGCCAACTTTGTCTTCTTGCCTGTCGGCGAGTTCTCCTGCCTTGTGACTTTATGTTTTTAAAAGTGTCCAAATTCTCGGCTGTCGGCGAGTCCCGAAGCAGCCTCCATGCTTTATTTTGTTTTTTGCGCGCGTTTCGACACTCAGTGTTCCACCATGGCACTCGTCGTTTGCCGGGCAGTCCAGCTGTTTGTGGGATACACTTCATTGCAGCATCAATCAAAAAAGCTGTAAAGTAGTCTACAGCTTCATCTATGCTTAAAGCACGCATGTTAGTCCAACTTAAGAGAGCCATTTTACGAAACTGTTCCCAATCGGCTTTGTCAATTTGCCATTTGGGAACCTGTGGAGGACATTCAATAGCTATCGGGGTGCTCAGAACTATAGGAAAATGGTCACTTCCATAGGGATTATTAATGACTTTCCATGTTAGTAGGGGCAGAAGTGATGGAGATGTGATGCTGAGGTCTATGGACGAGTAGGTATTGTTCGCGAGGCTATAGTATGTCGGCTCTTTTTTATTCAAGAGACATGCGCCGGAAGAGAAAAGGAACTGTTCAATGAGACGTCCTCGCGCGTCGCAGCGAGGGTCACCCCATAGACCACTATGTGCATTGAAGTCCCCAAGTACCAGATAAGGATCTGGAAGTTGATCTATTAATGACTGGAATTCATGTTTTTGGAGGTGGTAGTGTGGAGGTATGTAGAGAGAGCAAATGGTGACGAGTTTGTTCGAAAGAACTGCTCGAACAGCCACTGCCTCGAGGGACGTTCGAAGTGGTAGATGTGTGCATGCTACTCCTTGATTAACTACAACAGCGACACCACCGGATGACGCCACAGCGTCATCTCGGTCCTTCCGGAAAATAATGTAGCTGCGTAGAAAGTTGGTGTGTTTGGATTTTAAGTGTGTTTCCTGTACACACAGCACCTTTGGTGTATGTTTGTGTAAAAGTTCTTGGACATCGTCGAGATTTCTAAGGAGTCCTCTGACGTTCCATTGTATAATTTGTGCTTCCATATTGGAAGTTAGGTAGTGCTGTGTGTACAAAAAGGAAGTGAGTGTTGTTTAGGTTGAAAGTTAAAGCTCAAGTAGCAGGGCCGTCGTCGGGCCCCATTATAGGCTTTTTGGTTTTCTTGGCGCGCTCCAGGGAGCTACGCCGCTCTTTCGGTGCCAAGGGCACCGGAGTTGTGTCCATTGCTCGTGTGAGGCACTGGACGCCCGCGTACGCGAGCTGCTGGCTTGTGTTTCCGACCTCGCCTGGCGAGGCGTGGTCGTGAGACCGGACGACTCTGGAGTCGCCGGGATCTCTGGCTTGGCAGGTGGATACTTCGTCTGGTGTGACGAAGTCTTGGACGCCACCGCGCCGGAGAGCGATGTGCTCTCCTTTGTCTCAATGGTACCGGAGCTTGTAGTGGCCACCGGTGTGGTCAGATTCAAAGTAGGTGGGGCAGCCTTCGCTGCTCCCACCATAGGGGCGGGTGGCGTTTGCCTCGGCACGCTGCGCGTGGTCCGGGCAACCGCGATAGGCCGTTGTGGTGCTGCCCCCCGTCGCACCACTTCGGCAAAAGATGTTCTTGGTGGAAATGACGTTGAAACTCGCTGTCGTGCTTCGCGGAACGTTATGTTTTCTTTTACTTTTACGGTGAGTACTTCTTTCTCTTTCTTCCAGGCCGGGCAGGCCCTGGAGTACGCAGGGTGATCACCTTCACAGTTCGCGCAGCGAGTCTCATCGCCAGCGCAGTCATCAACAGAATGACCCGTCGTTCCACATTTTCCACAGGTAAGCTGTCCTCGGCAGCTCTGAGACGCGTGACCAAACCTTTGGCATTTAAAGCATCGCCGCGGGTTTGGAATGAAAGGCCTTACAGGGAGTTTGACGTAGCCGGTTTCAATGTTCTCGGGTAGTGTGTTGCAGGCAAAAGTAAGGATCAAATGCTTGGTCAGTATTTCTGTGTTGTCGCGCCTTATCTTGATTCGTTGGACATGAGTGACACTTGAGTCTTTCCATCCATCTAGTAATTCTTCATCGCTGAGGCCAATCAGGTCCTCATCGGACACTACACCTTTGACAGTGTTCATACTCCGGTGTGCGCTCACAGAGATCGGGAAATTTCCGAAAGCAACAAGGTGTGCCAGTTGTGTCGTACTGCTGCTTATCTCGTACTTCTAGGAGTAAATCGCCAGCTGCCATTCTTGTGACTTTGTAACCAGTTCCAATGGTTTCTCTGAGACATTTCGCAACCAGGAATGGCGACATCCCTCGTGCTGACTTAGTTTCATGTTGACTGTGTATGACATGGTATTTGGGAAATGATTGTTTCTGTTGCTGAGGTAAGGTTAGCGTTTCATCGGTGCGCCACCGTTTGAGGGAGCGATCATTGGTGAAGGGACAATATTGCCATATAGACTTGAAAATTCGCAGCGATGGTGGCCACCCACCACCGAGCCCAACAAGGGGACGCTACAAGATTGGATAACGCTTGGAGACGCCCAGCCATGCATCGCTGCTATAACCTAATATCTAACCAAGGTTGGTTATTACACCAGGTTAACCCTTGCCGCCCAGAAAGATGGAAGTCAAAAGAAGTAAGGAGAAGACAGGACAGATCAAAAGTGAGAGGAAAGACGAAGATGTGGAGGAGGGAGAGACAGGAAAGGCGACTGCCATTTCCCCTGGGTGGGTCAGCCCAGGGGTGCCGTCTACGTGAAGCTGGGGCCAAAGGGGTGTTGCGTCTGCCGGGGGCCTTAAAGGTCCAATCACCCGCGTCGGCTCAACCCCCAGGATCCCTTTTCCCGGACACGGCAAAGCCACGCACGGCTAGGCGTGGGAGGGTCGAAACCCCCGTTAGCTCGGGTCCGTGGTGTCGCTACACACCAAACGCCTACTTGCGCAGACGCCCCTGCGGGGTAGCGGAAATGATGATCATGCCGGAATTATCGCCAAGAAAACCACTGCGTGCCAACAATGACGTGGCAAACGCTACGCAAGAGTATCTGGCCTACATAACCTGAATGTCTTGAAAAGCTTGCGATTTCATCTTCAGAAAGAACGGACGCTACGCAAGAGCCTGAAAATATGCAAGCAAGTCAACTGAAACTTTGATTCATTTAGTGCCTTTGTCACACATTCGCCAGCAGGATAGGGACAAGAAACGTTTCTTCGTATCCGTTAACCCTTAGGTAATCTTACGTTATTGGTATGCAAAGGACAATTTTAAGCAAGGAAGTAAGAGTTAAAAAAAAAGGCTATTTAAGAAGGCCAGAGACATGATCCGCACAGGTCCCACCAGTCTGTCTCTTCTACCTTCGCTTATAGACAGAATTTCCATCGCTTGCAGGGGGCAGCCATCTTTGATGGAGGGCTGCTGATCACATGGAAAGGAGGACCACGATAATGTTCGGCTTGTCCTTATCGCATGCTGGCTGCGAGTGTTCGTTCGACATCAGTTTGACGTAACTATAAGCCCGCAGCCCCCAGCGCTGGCCGCGTCGACTGATGATAGCCGGGGTCAAGATTATGCTGCTTGCTCTAAACGTGGGTGCCAGAGTAGAAATAATGTGGTGTATTAAAGCTACGTATGACTATCCCCATGTGTGTGTGTCTTTTCCTTCCCCTTCTGATTTTGTCAGTTCCTGGCAGCGCGACAGTCATGAAGTATACTACAGTTCAAGCCAGATGATCCAACCATCCCGACAACTTCAAGTACTTGCGAAACGCCACGTTATCAATAGCCTTTTATTCCACATTTCAAGTGCCTTCATCATCGCGTCGACACAGTGCCGCCTAGTTTGCTACGCCTCACATTCATCCTCTGCACAGTTCATCGAGCGCATTGCGCGCAGGGCACTGTGCCGTGGCGCATTTCGAAGCAGGCGCGTTGTGCGACAGCGTGGGTGCCGTGGCATTCGCCCGCGATCGGAAGGAATCCGCAACAGGTGCGCGCTGTAGGGCAGCGCGACGCGGTACGCGGCTTCTTCCCTTCCCCGCAGTGTGAACCAAGTGGAAGAAGGCAGGCCCCCGCCAGCTACTCCGCAGGTTCGTTGACCTCCTGCCGGCCGCGTCTCCCGGGGAGAAAAAGCACCGCAGCAGCACGTACGGAGATCGGTGGTGGTGTGGGGCCGCCGAGGAGAAGCGCGCGCCGGTACACAAGTGGAACGAGGCTCGCCGAGGAAGGCCGGGATTTCCTGGCCACCGGAAGGGGTGCCGCCGCAGCCGCCGCTACTCCTTTGGAGCCATGACCCACTCCCGGCCTCCGCGGCAGGGGTCGACGACCGCCGAGCACATCACCTGGCCGAAGCAGCCGCTGTAGAAAAGGCCCGCACGCTGTTGCTGTTCCCCCGAGCGCTGAATCGCCCTCCTGTTGCGCGCCCTTCTCTCCTGCCCTCGGGAGGGCAATAGCGGGGCGCTGTCTCTCGGGCAGTGCAACTGGAGCGGACGTCGTCCGTTTTCGCGAGACCAGTCGTACCCCGAAGTTCCAAGAAATTACGCTGAAGCCGATTGGCGTTCTATCATGTTAGCAGAATGCATGCATCGAGGTGGTTTTGGGGCATTCTATCGAGCAAGGTTCAAGAATGCGACAAGTACAATGAAGTATAACTTTCATGTGGTTCCTTGAGCTACTGGATCAGGCTGGTTTTCTCCACTGTAGCTATTATTTGTGTGTATATGTGAACAGTGTATATGTCATGGTCATCACCCGACACCTGCGGAGGCAGGCCAGGAGATAAACCAGGCTAACATCGCCGGGATATCTTTAAAAATTGCTATCTATCTATCGAATTGAACTCCATCTTGCATTCTTGTATGAAGTCACGGTCTTCTTGAAGCCCATTTGATGAAAGCATAAGCATAACAAAGCTATAGTGTATAACGACAGAAACCGGAGCTAAATGGTAAGTATTCTATAAAGAAGGTAACGCATTAAAACACACAAGCAAGAGGAGAGAACAGACATCACAGAGACAACTCGTTGTCTTTTCTTGTGTCTCTTTGCACGGCTTCTTTTAAGGACAATAATGTATACTGCGCAGTCTTTGGAGGGCTTCTAAGCTATTGGCGCATCCATTGGGGGTGATTGGGGGGGTTGAACCTCTCCACTCCGTATCATTATCAGTATCATTATCGTACACGATACGACCCATAACTCAAATGGAGCGAAATCGCTTAAGGTGAACGCGGTAGAGCCTCCGCCAAAGAGCCGCACCTTCACATTTCTATTAAACGCTCACGGTATCCCGACTCTTCGTGAACGCGTCACGTAGGCGCAGTGTCTCCTCTGCTCATCAGTAACCTCTGAACATTAACACCGTCCATGAAGTGTGAAAAGAATACTAAGCACATCCCCTAATGAATTTATCAAACCGAATCATAAATTTTTTGACCAGTCTGCCCAGTAATATGAAACTTCGTGGGACCTGTTACACGTATTCCAAAGCGCTAATGCTGTGCATGACTGATAGACTGAAATTCCCAGTGCAGCACATCCTATGAAAACGCCAACTGGAAAGACTCCGCACTATATCTGCCCGCATTGATCTATCACTGAATTCTTAGTAACGCCATAAATAGGAAACTTCTTAGACAGTACTAGAGCGACCGACATGTTGAGTGGAGGTATCGGTGTTCGTGAATGCGGCAAAAAGCTGCGAATTTTCTTTTCCTGAATTGTCGTGCATTAGGAACAACTAAAGGTTTTCCACCGATGCACTTTGTTTGAATAAGGCCGCCTTCCCATGGGCTTGACAAAAAGGGCATCTTGTCATTTCTTGCCGTTCGATATGCCCATGAACGCAATGCACAACCGCATCATCAACACCATTAGTAAATACAGTAATAAGTTGTCAACCCTTTCCTTGCTCACGTCGGTGATTCTAAGATACTGGCGTTGTGAGAATGTGTGACAAAGTCCTTGAAGTCGTTCGGTATGGTCATTGCGAACGATCTGTAGCTTCCGTACAATATTTGCGTACTTCTGAAATATCCCGACTTCTGGATACATCTCCCTAGCATAAGCGTATATCTGAATCTTTCGAATGGATATCCATCTCTTAAAGGAGTACCTACTGACACGATTTTGAGGCGTCGCGAGAGGGACATCTTTCGTTTCCTTGGTATGCATTGTTAACTATATCCACACATCGGAGCCAGACAACCCGTGTAAGACATTTTACTTTGATATTAAAGTTTTCGTCGTCCAGCATCTGCAAGCCAGCCCCACCACAATGGGCATTATCACGACGGGTCAACACAGTTCACTGGGTTTGCGAACTCTGCATCCTGAATGCAGCCACTGAGCGACACCGACAGCGAAATCGCTGTCGGTGTCGCTCAGTGGCGTAGCCAAGGACACCCCCCCCCCCCCACACACACACCGGGCCCATGCCCCCCCTCCCGAAATGTTTTCCCCATAGGATACAGAGCACAAAATGACACTCGAACCCATTTATCTGGCAAGACCCAATGTTGGGTCAAGGAGGTGCCCCCCCTCCCCCCCCGAAAAAAATTTCTGCCTACGCCACTGGTGTCGCTGGGCAATTCACTCATCGTTGTTTACATGCACCACGTGCGATTGACAGCAGGTGACAGAGCTTCTGCTGGTACGTCGCGAGTTGCTGTCTATATGTGACGTAAGACTGCTTACACGTCACTGTGAAACCACTTCCTCGATATTGAAACCGAAAGTTTTTTTTTTTTAAGGTAGCGGTATTATAAATATATTCAATGCATTCCCAGGCACCACGATACTCTTCTAGGATTATCGACACCAGTGTTTTTACAGAGCAACAGTTCGAAAACATTAAAAATTTGTATCAGTTATTCAGAAGGCACAGGGATGTATACAAATGAACGTCATTTTTTTGTCTGTTATTCACGAATCTATTCACCTTTCGCGTCGATATTTGAGCGCATTAACACCGTTAAAAAAGGCCAAGAATCATTGTAAATATTTCCCCGATCTTGGGGTACGTCGAAGTTGTTGGAAGCCTGTAAATTACAAAGGACTACGTAGGAAAGTTACTACAGAAACACCCCAGGAGTTGTCCATGTGCGCGCAGCATTGTTCCACTTACCCACCGTTGTCCTCTGATACCCTACATCAGGGCATAGAGTTTGATACAATTACCTAGACGGAACTCTGGCGCTGCGATCGTTCAGCCACCATGGGAAGAGTACACGTTTTGCCTAATCTTCGTACTTACGGCTTCGAACGCAGATGTGGCTTTGTTTATTACTGTGTCTTGGCGTTCGTTTGGGATAAAAGAATGCACCGTTGTGAACTTCGTGACCAGATTTGCATTGGTGAGCCTAAAAGGGTTAAAGTAGTAAAGTAGAACTGCTCACTTTTGCTGAACTTTCTTACGGCAGAGCGGACGCAGGCTACGCGGAGCCAAACGGAGCCGAAAGAACGAAGTTGAGACAAATCCGTGTACTACCCATCATTCCCATGCTGGCTGAAGCGCCATGCGTTGCAGCTCCCATAGACACTAGCGCCAGAGTTCCCTCTAGTGTATTATTAGGAAGCTCTACGCATCAGGGGTCTCAAACTCACCTCAGCTAGCGGGCCGCAGTCACATAATTTATTCTCCAGCACGGGCCGGGACAGTGAATAATGTTGGTGCGGGAGGGGGCTTGAACAAAATGTCAGCTCATGTTGCCATTTGAGAAGGTCTTCCCATATCTCACATATGGGTGTTTTCTGAAGGAGATTTGAGGTCAGGTTTCGAGAAACATATCGATACCGAACTCCGGAATAATGACATATGGACGCCGCGATTCCGAAGTATATATCTTTTGTTCCACGATTATGTTTAACACATGGTGACGTGGGGTGCCTCACGAAATAAATGCTTGAGAACAGTCATGTCTGTGTAGCTCATAAACTTATACTCATCAAGAAAATTAATGCACACACCAACACACACACCCACACACACACACACACACACACACACACACACACACACACACACACACACAAATATATCTATATATATAATATATATATATATGGGACAAAGGCAGTCCCCCTGCCCTACATGCTTGCGAAATTAGGGTTTAGAGCCCATATTTACCTCGGAGGTCCAGGGTTTGATACCCCACACCCTTGATAGGTTCCGGGTTAGGTCGACGGTTCCATATTCTATACACGTGGCAACTTCCAAGTTCGAGTCCCTTCATACTTCAGATGTTCAGTGTTTCGACGCCCTACATGCTGATAAATTCAAGGGTTCGAGCACCAACACACGTTGGCAAGGCGTAGCTTCGAATCGATTCACTGCATACCCCTGTACTTTTCCACTGACTCCCAAGGACCCTAAATATTCTTATGGGAAACGCGTTACGTTATAGACGGACGGATGGACTTGCTGGCGAAGTTTTCTTAAGCATTCGTAAGTCACTGTTTTCTGCAGACGACTTGCAGTGCAAATTTGTGAGCGCGAAGGAATCCCCTCCGAGTGTGCGGCCGCGCATCCATCCTCCGGGCGACTCTGCCTGCTGGAGAAAACGGGAGGTAGTGCATCTCTCGTTATCGCTTGCTCCCGTTGCCCCCGCGACCGCTGTGCCCGCGCCCGGCACTAGTAACCTTCTTCGACGTACCTCCTCGCAAGCCCTTCCCCCGCTGGGCGAACGAATGTGTAGGGGACGGAGCAAGACGAACTGAGTGTTCAACGGGATGCGATGCTAGTGTGCAACACTAAGTGATGCGAGATTCTCCCAATGCAAAGTGCTTCCGGGAACCCCGTGACGGTACAACATACTCGTGAATTAGTTCTGGCAGTGTTTGATTATTTTGATGTTTTTTATTGTCACGTTATTCTTATTCTGTTTCATCGTATTCACCTTACAATTATTTACTGTTCGCTTTTGTTTATTATATTTATGTGTAAAGCTTTGCGCAATGGAGGGTCCAAAACCCTATGCTGTCGTCGTCGTCGTCCTCGTCGTCGTCCGTCGTCGTAGTAGTAGTAGTAGTAGTAGTAGTAGAGTAGTAGTAGTAGTAGTAGTAGTAGTATGCTTCACGCAGGCCACTTGACCAGAGGGGTGGTGATGACCACAGTAGAGAAGAGAGCTATCTACTGTAACGGACAAAACCACACGAGACCGTCTAGAGTCGTCATTGCGACAGAAAAGCTGAGAGGTCGGCCTGAATCAAAGCTCCGAACTGAGTTAAGGGAATGGGTCTAAAGAAAGATAGAAGGTGTTGGACTTATGAGATCGGAATCGATGGTGAAGAAAATTGAATGCCAGAGACAGCGAATGAATAGAATGGTGTGAATATGTCTGGAGCCAGTATAGCCCATTGAAACGTTTTGACTACGCTCCAGCGTGGTCGTCTTGTGTTCTGACACGTTGACTTCAGCGCCGTTCCCTGTTTGGCCACTGTTGATGATAATGTATGTTTGTTTAATGGCGCAAGGGCCGACTGATGGCCAAAGAGCGCAAGGACGTGGTAACCGATCTGACATGATTATGGTAAGTGGCCACTGTTGATCACAACGAAAATTTAACTGTTCTGAATGACACTTTCCGTGGATCCAGGCTTCGCACGCAGCGTCGTCGTTAAAGAAGATGATGATGCACAATCACTGCTATGCTGACCCAAAGACGCGGCGTACGCCCTCCCCCTTTCCACTTAGTTTCATCAATAGAATACAACGCCCCCTGTTTGAGAGCACTAATCTCTTCAAGCCTCTGCCTTCTGCTGAACTTCTGATCCGCATATCTCTAGTAACCGAGCAAGGGGCTCCGGCGGCTAGTCTACGGCCGCCTGCCGTTTGACTCCAGAAAGGACACGAATAAGGTTTCTCTCTCTCTCTCTCTAGTAACTATGACACTATGATCCCTAAATGATCCATAAAAAAGCCGCGTAAAGTATCTATACAGAAAGAAAAGAAGTTCGACAGAAATAATTTCGGGACAACTGTCGATGTTAACGTAATTAGCATTGAATCAATACAGCGACACACGTATTGCCTCTGCCCAAACATATACCATCCCTCTGTTGTCTATCTATCACTATGTTGTCGATGTATACATATATAGATAAACGTGCACCGCAGCCAGGCTCCTCGCTCGCACTTTCATTATTAAAGACGTGCGCGTGTACTCATACACATTTTCCTTTGACTGAAGCCGACGTCAGAAAAGCTAACTGAACATTTGCGAAGAGCAGCACACGCTCAGTGATCCAACTTTCCATCGATAGGAGGAGGAATATAAACTTTATTAAGTACCAGCAATTTAAGTGCTTTACTGCTGAACGTTTCTTAGTTCGACTCGTCGCTGTCGGAGTTCAGCTGAGTCCCCGGTCTTGGCGATAAGTCCATTCGCTTGAACTCTTTGATGTGCGCCATGTGGGATAGCTCAGTAGGGTTGAGAGCTGGGCTAGTTGGTGAGATATCATTTTAACATATGGTGTAGTAGCGCAAATTCGACGGGGACAAAGAGGACGTGTTTGCTTCTTGTCCTTTTTGTCCCCGTCGAATTTGCGCTACTACACCATATGTTAAAATGTGGGCTAGCATTGGCGGCAGTTCTTCCGGTGGAGCAGTGCAGCTCTTTCAGATGTAGAGAAGTGATGTGGGTGGAAAACTGTGCGTTCTTTGGACATTCGCAGTAAGCATTGTGTGCGCTAAGGTATTTGTCAAATATATCCGCTTTTGTCAGCGGGTCATTTGTCAAATGACCCGCTGGTTCTTCACGTCTGTCGAAGAACGGTGTTATGAGACGCCAGATTGTCCGCAACGAGTAGCAATAAATACCCACTGAGTGACACGCTTCCTGACTAACCGACCGACCAACTAACAGATAGATAGATAGATAGATAGATAGATAGATAGATAGATAGATAGATAGATAGATAGATAGATAGATAGATAGATAGATAGATAGATAGATAGATAGATAGATAGATAGATAGATAGACAGACAGACAGACAGACAGACAGACAGACAGACAGACAGACAGACAGACAGACAGACAGACAGACAGACAGACAGACAGACAGTGTTAAAGGGGTACTGACACAAAATTTTGCGGCCGAGATAGCCAGCTGGATCGATTGCCGTGTACGTGCGTGTACCATCTGCAAAATATCAACAGCGAATAAAGCTTGGAAGGTATTTTATATGAATTTTAAAGTTCGCGAGCGCGATCCAGCATTATATATATATAGGCCGCACCTAGTGCATTGACACCCTCGGAGGTGACCCGAGGTGAGCCCCCTATTTCCCCTACGTAACCGTTGTAGCCGGTACAAGTTATGATGACGTCGTAGCCGCCATTTCTGTTTTGACGCGCTTCCCGACGAATCGCTCCGATGAAGTGGGTCAAACCTGAAGTGATTCGCCACGTCGAAAATTCCTTCCATCCCCGCCGCAAGAAAATCGTCGCCATCAGACGACGATGAGCCCGACGACGACAGACCGCGCGGAAATGCGTCACTGTTCTGCGTGCTCACGTGACCGAGCGTTTCACTCGCTAGGTGGTGATAGTTGCACCCGGCGGCTTGTCGTTTTTGGAGCTCTTTCAAACCGAAACTGAGGCTGTGTAGGTAATGAGGAGCTTGTAATTAATTATCTGTCGCGCGCTGCAGCAAACGATGTGCCGTGTTATGATTAACAGGCCCCCAGCAACACATTGCAGCAAAAAAACACGGTGAGAAAATTTTGTGTCAGGATTAGAGCTGTGCACGGGCCGTATTTCCGAGCCCGAGCCCGGCCCGGGCCCGCTGACTTTGTCGAAGGCCCGCTCGAGCCCGACGGCAAAGGGCTGCGAGCCCGCCCGGCCCGGCCCGACGTACGAAAACACAGACCCGGGCCCGGCCCGGCCCGGCCCGGCTTTGTGAAGGTTCGCTGCGAAAAGAAAACATCGTTTACCGGTAATTTGGCATTTTATTGAGCATATCAAGTATGATCAAACAGTCTCTATACACAGATTACAAATTGTCGTGCAAAAACAGCAAGCAGTCCAACAATTCCGGCTTCAACGAAGTGCGGCGCTTTCGCATTATGTAGCCCGCCGAACTAAAGTTACGTTCGCTGCTTGCACTTGTCGCCGTCACGTGTATGGGGTATGCCCATGCTAGCGTCAGCTTGCACGAAGGCGATCTACGTCGGGTCGCTCGTCGCTATCGCGTGGCTTTTCACTCATATGGGATTTGGCCTTAAATCTAACGCGAACAGTCGCGTGGCGCCGTCACTAGCTCAGGTGGTGTTACTTCTATGTCGGAGTGCAACAGAGGCAGTGCTTTACCTGCTCTCCTTTTGTTTAAAGTAGCGAATGGAAAGGAACAACGGTAAAGGGCGGTCGCGGAAAAAGCGCTGTATGCGTGCTGGAAAACAATTCCCTCATTCTCTATATTTCGGGCTTGAGCGGGCTATGCGCCGGGCCTGAGCCCGGCCCGATAAAACTCCAAGTAGCCCGAGCCCGGCCCGGGCCCGAGGTGAAAATACGTCGGCCCGCCCGAGCCCGGCCCGTGGGCCGGGTCGGGCTCGGGCTTTCGGGCTACCCGGAACCCGTGCACACCTCTAGTCAGGATTCCTTTAAAATGAGACTCAGTCTACAGCCTCAAGACAATGGTTGAATAATCGAAGGCCTCGTGACATAACATACTATCCTTTTCTACCAAACTGTTGTACAAGCGAGTACAGAAATATCGATTTATAGCTGAGCAAGTGTATCAAACTTGTCCGCCTTCAGCTCAACTATTATTCCTAATCGCGAAGCGCATGCATAAAGAGATACAGATTCGATCGAGGACGAATCCTAATCAAGCGATGACATTGCGAGTGATGAGCGGCTGAGGACAACCACGTGAAGCTATAACGCCACACGGCCGTTTCTGGTCGGACTTCTGGGCAGAGTAATTTATGGCGCTTAGGCGGCACTTTCTGGAAGTTATTACCGGCCGGTTTCCAGAATGCCGGCGACGCATGTATATATGCAGACGGCGGCGCGCGTGACGCGTGCACTGCTGAAACGGCCAGAGAGTCTTTACGGCGCCCGAGTCGCTCAAGGAGAACGGGAGATTATAAAGCGGGGTGATGGGTCCGTGGCGCAGATGGCAGGAGAGGGTTCGCAATCTACATGTCCCGCACGAATCTTCGGCCCCGTTCATAATCGCGCTTTCGTCCTTCCTGGCTCCCATGTTACCAGTTGCGTACCTCCACACGGCAACGCTTAAGCGGGTGCACCCCCGACGACCCAATCGAGATACAAGCGGAGAGAAAATCAAAGAAAGGACGCAGCACCAATGTCAGTGCCCCCGGCAGCCGCGGCGGCACCGGGGCGAGTGCGCGGGCCGGCCCTCTCGCTTCGCCCGAGCGGCCCGGTGGCCCGCATGGCGACCGTTCAACCCGCTGCCGGCCTTGGCTTACGGCGAAAGCGAAAGTGCGCAGCCGCTGCCGCCCCTTGCGTCACAAGCGAAGCGGTTGTTGGGAGGTGGGGAGAACTTAACGGGCCTGCCGACGCTGTCGGCGCGCAAGCCTCACTTGCAGCCAGCTCAGGCCTTGGTGCCGGATGAGTTGCGTGCACCACGATGATGTAGCTGCCACAACCGTGAAGGATGCGTTGGAGACGGCTGAATAAGAATGCGGAGGGCAAACTTTGGATTGTGTAATGCCTCGGCTTTTGTTGGGCATCTCAATTATTACAACTATCTGGGAAACGTCTTGCACGCAGTTCTTTTAAGTCAGCGGAAGAGATACTACGCCAGGGTTATCTTCTCTGTTTATACTCGCAACCTATTTTCTCTCTCATGGCAAGTGTCCTCGAGAAACAGTTACGAATTTCGGAGGGTTTCGGAGGTTTCGCAACACATCTACAAATGCCACTTCAAGTCACTCTGATACGTCGCGGATTCTTTACACAACTTTGACAAGCACTTCTAACGTCTCGCAGCTAGAACACACGGGTGCCTGAAGCTACTCGTGGTTTGTAACGACAGTGCTGCGAGCAACTAAGCAGTTCTGGTGGCCGTTCAGAGAGCACTGCTTGTCGTACAGCCGTTGCCGCGGCGGTCACGCGCGTCGCCTCGGGCGACGCGAGATCAGCCGCCGGTTCCCCCTGAAGCCCGCCTGCCGCGTTCTGCGCTGGCGAAGACCAGCGCGGCTGCGCGTGGCCTCGCGGCGCGGTGATTCATGCGCGTGTCCTTTGGCGGCGCTAATCGTATAGCCTGGTTACGCCAAACTCTAACCTTCCGGGTGAACGCAACCTTCGAGGGAACGCAACCCGGCCTCTAAACACACAACAGTCGTGTTTGCAGACGCACCAGCCTTGCAGGAACGGGAATACAAAGAAGCGACCGCCTAGTAGGGAAAGTGACTGAGTGTAGCAGATTGCATGAGTGAAGCACACACCCAGGTGCATGGTCTGTAGGACATTAGGGAGCTTTCGAATAGCGTAC
Source organism: Rhipicephalus sanguineus (assembly GCF_013339695.2). Classification (NCBI taxonomy): domain Eukaryota; kingdom Metazoa; phylum Arthropoda; class Arachnida; order Ixodida; family Ixodidae; genus Rhipicephalus; species Rhipicephalus sanguineus. Next base: position 112,154,619 of record NC_051179.1, read on the forward strand.
GCTAAGTTAGCGTTAGCGTTTGCGGCCCGCTGTTTCCGTCACTTAACGGGAGCCCGCAAGCGGTTAACGTACGACGCATGCGCAGTTTCGCGAAAAGCCAACGCAAAGCTTTGTGTACGCTATTCGAAAACTTCCTATTATCATCGCTCCAAGGTAACATCACAACAATGTATCTGAATGACAACGTTGAAGGTGGACTAGACGCCGGGGGCTGTGCAGCGCCGGTCTCGCCGTGGGTATTCGACATACGATCAGTTGTATAAGCTCGCTTGCGTCGTTTCAAGTGAAGTCGTAAAATTGCCTGTGGAGCGAATCACCAGCAGGGCTGTCTTTGAAGAGCGGCCGCGTGCCTGCAAAAGTGAAAAAAAAAAAAAAAAAAAGATGTCACGATTTCAGTCTCATATGGGCTGAGAACTAAAGACGGTGACTTGCCTAGATAGTCAGCTGTATTTTGTTTGTCTCTGATCAATCCCTCACAACCCTGAAAAACAAGGTTGTTTCTTTGCGTGAAATGACTGGTTGTCGTTACTGGAATCGCACCGCGAAGTCGAGAAGACCGCGAGTGCTCTGGATGTGCATTGCTTCCGAAAGTGGGTGGCGTGAGCTCATACCAAATGAAACCCGACAAACGCCGTCCACTTATAAGTTTCGTGTGTCATCAAGAAGTGTCGATTGTCAATCGCCGAGTCTCAATGAAACCTTATAAGCTCAGGTGCATTGCCTGATCAAGTGCATTACCCATGCTGCGACCTCACAGAAATACATATCTTGATGAGCACTCAACTCTCGCTGAAACTTTACAACTGATGAATTCCAATGGCTACGTATTTCCTCACAAAATGTAGAAGCTCGAGTCTCACTAAAACCGTACATACACTTAACATCGTACGCTGCGTTGCTGCTCATGAACGATATGTCATCAGTATCCGAATCTCACGAAGTACTATACTATAAATCATGAGAACTAGAGGCCGGGAATCACCGGTAACATATTAAGATATCGAGGTATCTCAGATGGAATGTTACTGGAACCCTATAAAGGTTTATCGGTAGAGAGTGTGTGTTGCTTGTCAATACTGTAGTCTCGCTGATGCGTTACTTACATCTCTAAGGCCTGAGCGAGAATACAGTCTGAGGAAAACAACAAAGAAATTAAGTTCTGCATTCTTTCAGGAGAGTTGATTGTTGACGCTCAAAATTCTGAGGCTAAATGAATAGTTTCTCGATGTCCATGTCTCATTACTCCCTTGCAAGCAAAAAAATAATAATAATAAGTAGTGCATTGTCTACAGAGTTGGTGGCAGAGGTCGAATCCGAATGAAACCTCATAATTCGCGAGAACTAAGGTTGATTATTCACCTGAAAGTGTCATTTGTCAACACAGCAGAGTCACCAAAAACTTTCGGAGCTCTACCGTTAAAAAAAGTGCTCTGCACGAGAATGGGCCTTCGATTCTTGAATCTGACCTAAATGCTTTATAGAGCACTAAATGCTGCGTATTGTCTTGAAGAACGAACTGTCAGTAGTACTCTGGCTATAGCAGTCCCTGACTACTTAAGACGTCGCCCAGATGAGTGGATTGCCAGTGCGCGATCTTCCTTTGAAATTGTACAATCTATGAGCACTTAACGTTGTTGAGCACTGCCAAGATGTGCAGGTTTGTAAAACTCCAGAAAGGTACTGTTTTTGATGCCACAACGCAACACACTTGCTACGAGAGACTCAAAGTTAGTCATCATATTGGTTTCGACCACGAGGTTCGATATAAGGTCCACTATACACCTCAGTGCACGTGAGTAAAGTGTATAGTGGCAGCCAAGTCCACGAAGTACTCTCGTGGACTTGGCTGTCGCTATACACGTTACTCTTGTGGGCAGTGAACTTGGCTTCGTGGACAGTGGACTTGGCTGAATTTCGTGGACAGTGGACTTCGTGAAGGAAGTTGCTTCCTCGACGATGCAAGTCCACCTGTCGAAACCTTGGCTCTTTCTTGACGAAGACAGATCCACTTGTAGAAACGTTGTCTCTAGCGACACACTCTGTTCAAGGATTTTTTTTTTTAATCTCTACAGGCCTTCATCTTCCCCTGGACTTCTGTCTAGTTTGGATGTACAGCGCGTGGCACATGTAAAGACAGATCACATATACAACACGCCGGTACGTTAAACAAACAATGAGTGTTGAGTTCAGTGAGGTCAGCGTCCCTAAAAATGTTCAAAGTACATTGGCTGAGCAGATGCACAGACAGCGTTAGAGTACATGGGTCGAGAACGACTCTTAGCTCAATGACAGACAGCCTTTGGTGAAAGTTCAGTACGGAAATCGAGCCTGTTCTTTCTAGATTAAATCAGATTCTTATTAATACATTTCCAGATGCTTGCTTCGTATTCAACACAGCTGCTTAGACCAGCGAAGCTGAAGCCGGGTGAAGTTGCCTCGTCATAAGTTCTACTCGCTAGAAGAAGGAGCGAGAAAAAAAAAGGAAATGAACATTTTGGTTCACACAGGGCTCTCTTGATTAAGTGAGAGCGGCCCATTGGCCTACTAAAATGGGATGCTCGCAAGACCTGTCCGATGTCGTAAAAATGCAGCCAAATTCGTCCCATCGAAACGGCCTCCTACTACAGTACACACCGTACACGAAGTCGGGGTCATTGACCGATCCGTACGCGCCTTTCCTCGCTCAGCTGATCGTACAGCCGACGAGAGCGTCGTAAGGAGAGGAGAGGGCCCCCGGTAAGAGGCAAAAAAGCGCTCATACACACCTCCTCGTACGAATGAGAAAACAAGAAACGCTGCCTTATTCCAGAGGCAGCCCCGTCTCATGTCCACACACACACACACACACACACACACACACACACACAAACCCTCCTTGGTTGCGATGCGGACGACGTTTCCTCTTCCGTCCGGAAACAAGGAAGAGGGAACAGCCGAGGAGCCCGAAAAAAAAAACGAGCTCGATGAGGCAAACGGGCTGTGGTGGCGAGCAACCGGCCCGTGCGGTGAAGCCAAGCGGCCCGCTCGCAGCGGGGAGCCCTGCAAGGTGGGAGGCATCGAGGTCCTTGCACCGGGACAGTGCAACTGCGCCCTTGTTGCGGCAGCGCAATGCAAACCGCTCCAGAAAGCGCGGGCGGCCGCTGCTGGCCGGGCCAATCGATCTGACCGACAAAAGCGTTCGGCTGCCGGGGCCCTTTCGACGACGCAACGCCGCCACTTGCCTCCTTAGAAGGAACGCCCGACCAGTGCATATTGCGGAGACGGGGTCCTACACGAGTCGTAGGCGCTGGCCGTGGTTTCCCTTCGTGGAATGGCCTCGAAGCCCCTTCCAGACAAGAAGTCCCGGCGTTAATGTTCTAGAGACGTACTTGTTTCTTCAGGGACCGAAAGTGAACGCGACATCATCGTGTCATCGCAATATATCTGAAGCTGGCTGCGCCTTGCTACTTCTACAGAACTCGGTACGCTAATGATGCATATAAAATTGCGCATGTATCTCTACGTGTGTGTGGCATATCACACTGGTCTTGAGAGGACCTTTGAATATCGCTCGTAGTTTCCGCCCTTATTCGCGTCATGATCATCACAATGTTCATCACGCACGGCTTGATTCACCTGCTGTATACTTCACTAAAGCATCATTAATAGTTTTATTAAGTCTTAATACCTTCACTAATCCCTCTGATCAGAGCGTCAAAACTCCTAGGGTTTCTTTTTTTTAGCGTATGGTGCACCACAATGTACAACAATGCGTACTGTCTGGCCCAGTAGGCCACTTTACAAAAACAAGACAGCTTCGGTTCGTTTTCCTTCTTCGCTCTCTTCCACACAATTCAACGCATTTCTTCCTCAAACGGAATCATTAACTTTCGTCTTTTGGTCACGGTATATAGAAGATTCTGCTCAATCCACCATCGCAGACATAAGTATGTGGTTTTCGAATACAACTGTGAATTTTCTTTTAGTCTGCCCTCTATGAGCTTAAGCTCGCAAATTTCGCGCACGACTACGATTCAGGCAAGATTAACTTCCTTCACTGGGAACTGGAATGCCCGAGTAGGCGAGGTTGTTTCAGCGTGCACTCTAAAGCGTTGTTGATGTGGCCCGCGCAAGAAATCACCGCGGCTCATTTCGCGCTATATATTGACTTAATGAACCACGCCCTTTGCGCGGCTAAATATGTCCCCTATTCGCGCAGTACATTTAAAAACAAAACTAAAACGAAGCAAACAGTGAGCATACCGGCGTTATCGGTTGGCGGCGATCTGCAAGGCCGCACTGCCTTGAACCTAGAGTCGGAGATTTCATTTCAATCAACGGAAACGTGCTTTAGCTGGTGTCTCGTGGAAAACAGCAGCTACAAAAGCTCAGCAGCATTTAGCTATGGCGGTTATGTAAGAGCATTAAAAGACCACAGCGCCGTCTGAACTGAGAGCGTTAGCTTTCGTTCTATGTACTCCGCTACATATATCAGCCTGATCTTAGCTACATGATAATACAGTTTAGTAAATAAAACTTGAATTTAGCAACACACTACTAATCACTAAGGCTCAAATGTAGTAACGCAAGTTCGAAAGGTCATGAGGTGACGATTACATGGTTTGTTGTCTTCACTGTCGTGATAGTTATTTTGTTCGTCAGTCGTCGAAGATACGGATACGCCTGGTTTTTCTAAAAGAAAGAAATCAAATCCCGCCTAAACTCAACCCTCCCCGCGTGTAGGGTTGCTAGTACACCGGGTGCAACGTCACTAGCCTCCATATCTTTCTTCTGCCTTTGTCTCTCTCCAATAAATAGAAGCGTTCGTAAGTGCCGATTTCAACCAGTCGTGACTTTGGACATTGGTTGACACCGTCTAGTAGCAAACCACAGGCAAACTTACGGACGAAAATCTAGCTTTGAGTTCGAACCGCAAACGAAAATCGGTTTTACATCTAGCCAGTCACCGGCCACGTCCTTTAAAGTGGTTGACGACCTTTACATGTGGTTGCCAGGACTTACCTCACAGCCTTATCGCAGAATAGGTGCACAATATTTGATACAGGCGCCTTTTGACGTACGGTGTACTGCAAGAACGAAAAGAATAAAAATGCTCTAATCATCACTGGAAAATCAATGCCTGACCATAAGGTAAGACCACTGAGAGGCATGGATTTCCCTGTAGCACGTTACTAGATACCTTCATCGGATATGGTCCGGATCGTGTCAAAGTTTTTCTCGAAGATGCAAGAAGTCGCAGCTTTTCATTGAGACCACATTCGAAAGATGACCAGATCGAGCTCGCCCTGGGGGTTGACGCTAGACAGCAAGGCTGCTGTGCGGTGGGGTGATATTAATAGGATTTGTGAAGGCTTCCATTCCAAAAGTATACAGCACACAATGTATGCCGAATGCACGCAATGCTAACCTTCAGCACTTGCGTCTCCGTTTAGAAATGTAAACCACTTTAAAGTAACATTCAGTGCAGTGTTGACCCGACAGAAACCTTGAACATATGCAAATGAAGCCTGGTGACCAAAAACAATATCATGTCCCCTTATATGGAAAGTCATGTGCAAAACAACTATACATTCAGAAGTGTATACTAGCAAGTTTAACAAAAACTTCGACGTGTGTTTCACTACGTAAGACTGTCGTTGGTGTCCTTTCTTGCAATCAGAAACCGCGTCCACTTGGTACAAGTTATATTTTGTGACATAACAGTATCATCTCAAAGAAATCAATATTCTTGCACTTTGTCCTGATGAGTCCACACAAATCAGGCCAACTTCATACGCAGTCACATTTAGAGCCTTCACGCTTTGCCCCCGAGTGTAGCCGGGCTGTCTTTCCGGGAAGTCGGCGTTCACTTTAGGCGTCACGCAGCCACGTCTCGAGACACGAACGCTGATATCTTTATCCCCGCAAAATAAATCATCTAGAAGGTTGCAGCTCCCAAATTAAGCATCTCCCTCAACGCAACCTCGCGATGCCCACGGAAGGAAGCGCCAAAGGCAAACGCTGCGGGAGCAAACGATAAAAACAGCAAGCGAATGAAGGCGCGGGAGAGATGGATGCAGCGGCTCCGATCGAGAACGAAAGTGAGGCGTCCGCTGCTCCAAGGTTGCTTCGCCCAACAGCAGCAGCCCCGGGGCCAGCATGTCTTTTCCACTGGCCGCACGGTACTTTTCCAGGGAAGTGTGCGACCAGGCGCACGTATACCCGTCCTACACCCCCAATGGAACCGGTGCAAGCAACAAACGCCTCCAGTGAGCATATTTAGGAGTCGCGCCCTACAAAGTAACTCGCCAACGCTGTGTAACGACTCCGCCTAGTAAGAAGAAAAAAACGATAAAGAAAGAAAACGTGCCGCAGGAACAGGAAAGGGGCGAACCTAACGAGTGGCACGCTGACAAGCGCCGGAACATTACCTCTTGGCTCGCTTTACTGCCCGGACGCTTTTGGTAATGACCGTCACAGCACTTTGACATACACACCGATGACCCGTGTCGCCCATTGAGGTTTGGTATTTGTGTGTTTCTTCCTTTCTTTCCATCGAGTCAATGACAACGACATTAGGTCCCCATTCATTTCAGCAGTGCAGTGTTGAACAAGGGCATACATGAGCCGCCGATGCACTTGCTACAGGAGGCAAGGCTTGCAAGTGGATAAGCGTCTACATACACGAGGTGGATGTACGGAGCTGTAAGCTCGCATTCACCGAAAGCAACTCTGAAGACGACCTTCCACCGCGAAGACTAGTGCCATGGTTCGTCACTGACTAATGGTCTTCTTTCGTCTCAAGAACGGAAGATGGGTTGGGACTGCGCCTTTGAGGAAGCGTGGTGGATAAGATCTGATCAGAGAAGCACGGTGTTCGTTATTGCACCTTTGGCGAATAGAAATGGGCTCCTCCTCTTGGATCAGAAAAATGCGGCGCCGATCTCAAGTGCCGGAGTACTGGCTTCTCGCAGTTTTCGTGCATTGTACCTGATGACATTGCCATTGCCCAAGACTGCACATGATGAAGACTACTCAAGGACAGTGCTTCCGGGGACTACAGTGAAAAGGTTGCCGTCCCCCGAGAAGAATGTACCAATTTCCACAAAACTTCCACAAAAATGCATGCGAGGTAATTAGTGCTGCCTGTCTGTGCAGCACCCCCGCTAGAGTCACTTTCAGTACACCTTCTCCAAAATTTTTCTGGCTATCTTCACAGGAATATCCATGTCGTTGACAGCGCGTGAAGGCAGTGCACGAAGACAGCACGCAGGATATCCGGCGATCGCGTCCGTACACAAAGAACACGTGCTTCAACGTCCGCGTCACTATTCCCGTACTGTTACGTCGAGAGCTTCCCCTCACCTGAAATCGCCAAGCACGCATGACACCACAGGGCTATATGCCGAGAGCAAATCGCTGCAGTGTATGGTGTATGTATACGATGGCGCTTAGCACGGGCTCGGGGGGCGAAGTTTCTTTCGATCGGTTTCCACAAAGCTCTGGAAAGAGCGAGAACAAAAATTCGAAAGAAAAAGGAGAGGGGAATAAACGCAGTAAAAGTGCCGGGAGGAGTCTCCCCCCCCTATGCGAGCACCCTCCTCTTCCTACGCGAACGCGCGCGCCGATTGAACGCCGCGGGAATCAGATAGCGGCGAAAAGGCGCGCGCACAAGCCAGCCGAGAGAATCGCGTGCATACGCGGACGCACCGCCAACGGCCGGCGACTGTGTGTGTGCGTGCAACCCTCGCCCCCACCTCGAAGGCACACTTGTTGCGGCGGAAGGCGGCGGCACAGAAACGGAAACAAGGCGGGCACTCGGGCGGCCGACCGGTGCGCAGCAGGGAGGCGAGACCCCCCTGGCAGGGGGGGCATCGACTTGCCTCCTCTCTCAGACCCTGGGTCCCCCGCTTATATAAAAGGGGGCCGCCTCCCCATTCGGAAGCCCCCGATCAGCGGCAGCAGTCAAAGCAGCTCAGAGCAGCGGCAAAGGAGCTCGCAACAGCGCAGCCGCTTGTATAGTCACTGAGGCAAACACAAGCCGCCGCATCATGTCCCTGCTGCTCTTCTCGCCGTGGTTAGAGGTCACGGTGCCTACATGGCTGGCCGTGTTCGTCGCTGTGCTGTTAGTCAGCCGCAGGTTCTTGACCGGAGCCGTGAGCCAGCTACCGTTGCCCCCGGGACCGTGGGGGTTGCCTCTGGTGGGCTTCCTCCCGTTCCTGGGCAAGGAGTTCCACCGCACCCTGCAGGCGCTGGCGGTCACCTACGGCCCCATCTACCAGATATTCCTGGGCTCCAAGCGAGTCGTGGTCATCAGCGACCCAAGCTGGTGCGCCAAGCCTTCAGCCAGGCCGCATTCTCCGGACGGCCCGACACGGAACTGACCAAACTCCTGCAGGGATACGGTGAGGACCTGCTGGATGATGCTTCCGTGGCCACCACCTTGCGCGATACCGTTCCGTGCACGTTGGGCGGCGTCTCGGAGGGTGGCGGTGTGCGGCAGCCGACGGGCGATCGGGGGGCGTGGCTGGCTGTCCCAGTCGAGCAGACGTGGACCAGACTGTTCTTCCGCGTCCATGCAGCTGAACGTCCGGCGCTCGCTGCCGCGACGTCGTGCCATCAAGACCGTTAGCCGCCCTATCTGACCGGTACGAACAGTATGATTCCACCAGTCGTTCCCGAGGTCGCGAGTTTGAGCAGGTCAAGCAAGGTGCGGCTTTCGCCGCCCTATAGAGTCCACTACTCAATGGGAATTAACACTGCGGATCAGGAATTACGGAACCATCATTGAACAGCGTCAGGCGAGTTTTTTTTCGGAAGTTCCACCACTTCACTATAAGGATGCGCTCGACCAAGAAGTTTTAACAAGCATGACATTGTTCACGTCATTATATAAACGTTCATAACATTTTCTTCATAGAAAACTAAACAGCATTGACTCTTCACGCATGAAGAATGTCACGCCGCTGCATGCTGCTCGAAAAACTGATTTTATAACGGCGCACTTAGTCCGCAATCATTCGCACTTATGCACACCCTCTAGAACTGTGCGTCACGAGACATTCATCCTTACATTGTTGACGACATTAACGAGAACGCACGAGATAATGAATTAAAGGAGAGGTGAGCACTCGTTCTGGCCACGAGTACACCCTCAACACGACGCTACGTGCGTACCTATACGTCGCTGGAAGGTAGGCGATACGAAAAGAGCGCATTCTCCCAGGCAGGGCGACACTCGGGCGCAGGTGTTTGTAGAGAATAACGCCAATCAACAGAGGCGACTTCTGATAGAGTATTTTTCGGCAAACGTGACTTTAATCTTCTTACGCTTGGTCAGCAGTGAAACGATGATCGCATGCGTTGTACGCTGTGCGTTGGTCTCACTCCTTCACTGTCACGTATGTGCAAAGTATTTGAAGACGGTGTCTCAGTCTCGCGTGTACCGTATGACAGTCAAAGAGAAATACGGCATTTTATGCGTAGGCGCTGATTCGTTACTTCATAACTATTTCGAAGCCTATAGCAGACGCCGCAAATACCGTCACGAAATAATTAGCGAGTCCTCGCATGCATTGCACCGGCGTGAATCCATCTGCACCTTCAAACCACGCGGGATACTTAATATCCAGTATAATACGGGTTTATATTAGACAGGGGCGTAGCCAGAAATTTTTTTCGGGGGGACCGGGGGTTCAACCATACTTTATGTATGTTATTTCGGGAGGGGGGTGTGTAAACCCCCCCCCCCCCTTAGATACGCCCCTGATATACACTCAATCGCCGACCAATGGGAGCTGGCTGCGTCGTCTTTCCAATGAGTTTTTTATGGAACCGTCCTAAAGATGACCTGATGCAAGAAAAAAAAAAAAACGAGGGAAAAGCGTGCGCTCTAATCAATTTAGCGTAATTCGTTAAGGTAACAGACAACTTACAGCTCCCCCATGGTAGAGGCATACAATTGGTTTTTATAGAACACAAATTGTTTTACAAGAATGGTGCATCGGTTAGATTGTTATCATGCCTTCCTTAATAAAGATGTGCATTCGGACACCTTAGGTTGACCGTAATACGTTACTTTTTGGCTTGTCAAAGGCAGGCTGAAGTTAAATTTAAGAGGAAATATGCAGGCGATTGCGGTACAACCATCCCAACATGCCCCGCACTTTGTAAGTCAGAGGCTGAGCCTTCTATTGTTATCTAAGGGTATGAGCAGCTGTTAACTCCAATTTGTCCTTTTATTAATGGTCATGATCGAGGTGTTCCGCAGGCACTTTGCACGTGCGTTTTCAATGTATGCAGAAAGCCGAACTGAACAATCCAGTCGTTCGGCGAGATGCATTGTCGTAGCAATATAGTAATCCGTAGTTCGTTTACTTATATTTAAAGTCCTACTTACAGCTTTCAGTTGTAGACAATTTGCTTCGGCACGAAATCTGCTACGTACAGTTTCGTATTTATACTTCACTGACGCATATATACTTTAAACGGTGGTGGCACTATAGTTGGGCCAAGAAAAATATTGCCACACCGGTGCTTCCAATGTCACGAGCGAAATGTTTTGCGACAGTGACACGGGCAGTATTTTATAGCTATCTCTCTCGCTCTCTTTTGTACACTTGATAAATATACGTTCAGACAAAAAACCTAACCTGACCAATTTGCTCCCTGTATCCCGCAGGTATCATCAACTCTGCAGGTGCCCTGTGGCGTGAGCAGCGTGCCTTCCTACACCGCGTGTTCAGGGACTTCGTGCCAAGAAACGGAAGGCCCGGCAGCGTGGCACTCGAACAGAAGATGCAGGTGTGTTGCAATTGCCGGTGTTTACGCTTTTCAGCGAGTTGCACAAGGGGTGTTAACCCCACGACCACGTGCAATGCTGTTCCGATCGACTGATTGGAGCGATTTAGGGTGTTCAGATATAACCACCGCTGTAAAAACAACTAGCATATCGCATTTATCAAGTAGTTGTTACCACCGAACAGCCGACGGAGGGCAGATCACGCGACGGGCTGATGTAGAGCGAGCACGAAATTCCCAGTGTGGTTGGCGCTTCGTGAATCATTGTCACGCTGGACCTATGCTCTTGGAGGAAAACGGTAAATACTACAAATAAGACGTGTGTGAGAGGCGTATTTTTGGCAAGGAGTCGGCCCTACCGCCTCCTTTGACTGTCCTATGCACGACCCGTAGCCCTTGGACTCGTAACCCGCACAGACTCATTGTCAGGTGGCGTTTTAGCACCATTAGTTTTGCTGCCGTCGCCTCTTTCAGTATAGGTCAATAAAAATCAATTCTTTTTTTCTGCACCGTGACCTCCAATAAAAATGACGTGAAAGAGCTCCTAGCCGAGTTCAACGCCACCTTATGAACGCTAACCATTATAGCCGTAAGTAGCGAGAAACATAGGCGTGCGCACAGGGAGGGGGGGGGGGGGCAGGGGGGCGGCCCCCCCCCTAATCATCTAAGAGGGGGGGCGCAAAGTCTGCCCCGTACATTGACTAGTAGGCTGGGGGGGGCGCTGCGATGAACCTTTGCCCCCCCCCCCTGATGGAGAACCCTGCGCACGCCTATGGAATGAAAGCTTTATTGTAATGGAAACAACTTTATTAGCGCACGCCTATGGCGAGAAAGATTAATATTCGTTCAATAAACTGGGAGCACGGAACAAAGGACCAAGGTTGCCAATGGTGGCCACTTTTCGTCAAATTGGCGAATTTTAGAGGCCCGTGGCGACCTAAAATTATGAATGGCGACATATCGAATTTTGGCGATATTTTCGGCTTAGGTGTCCACTGAGTTATGCATCCTAAGCTCAGTGTCTTCCCAACGAATGAGCGGCAACATTCTCTGTATTTTTCTTGGTTTTAGACCCACGAGTAGAATGTGCACATTACGCGTCATTCAGTATGTCCGTCCTGTAACTCGTATGAATCTCCTCAATTCATCTATATGCAGGAGGTATTGCAGCGTCCCTAGCGACAATTCTAGCAACATGTAAGTCAGCGGACTGCCTTGCATACCTCGAGGCGGCATGTTTTGACTATAAGTTCATGGCTTTAGGGGATTTAAGCTTCTCTAAAATTTCGTTTCTGAAGGGGCTAGACGACGGGTTGGCCGCGTCTCCCGACCATTTGTTCCGCCAAAGCTCCAACTGTTCTGAATAGCTTGGCGACTTATTCACTATTTCAGTACCCCCAATTCAGCCCGTTAAAGATTGTTTTGGAATAGCGAAGAGAGAGGCGGATACGCGGCTAGTTGTGCAATAAAAAATATTTATTGAGGCATTTTCCACTGTTCTCGGTGAGCGTGTGCAATGAAAACAATTGCTATATAACATTTTACATTATCTACCTGTTCATTAATAACGCATCGGATTGACGCGTGTAGATATAAGTGGACTATAAGAAAGGGTCGGTGGCATCCCGTATCATATTGGGTCACACTGAAAAGGTCTAACACTCACTAATGATCGGTTCCTGTAAGAATTCTGTAGTGTTATCATCAATAAACCTTTTAATCCTCTTAATTCATATAAGGGTACGTAAAGCTGTCTGCAAAGAACGCTTTCACGGTTTTCGCCCAAGGTTTACCACACTCTTACCTTCAAAACAGGCGGACAGGGATGGAAGGGTATCATGAACATTTCATTCATTCACCCTTGCGCCACCACGCACATCTTGCGGCTAGTCGGAGAAGGAGCACCATGCACTCCCATGATGAAGCGGGCGATACGACTAGCATTGAGAACGTCAATATAATTTCATGGTCTTGGATGGTACTGTATTCTACGGGGCTGTACGTGAGTGGAAGCTTTTATTACTAGTTATGCCGCACATATCTAGAATGGCGACTTTTTTGGCGAAATTTGTAAAAACATGGCGACTTTTTGCTCGTCGTTTGGCGACATTTAATCGAAAGTCAGTGGCAACACTGCCAAGGACGACGGACGAGGAAGGACCACACCACACGTCCTCGTCCGTCGCCCTTGGTGCCACGCTCCCAGTTTCTTTGGACGAATATCAATTGCCACCTATCGATCTCTTTTGCGAAAGTTTACTCTGGAGAACTAATATGATAGGACGTATACATGGCGTATACCCACCAACGCCATTGTTCGAGATACACGCTTATGAATCACCAACGGCTTCCATCGTTGTTGCGTTGGCGTGTCACACTAATTGAGACAGGGAATGCACAGATACTTTCACTGTACCGCATCCCGCATAGGATAACGCTTAGAGCAGCAACGATGGAGGTCTCCTTACTGTGCCAACTTACAAGTCATAGCTGTGTGTAATATGCCATGCGTCAGCGTGAGACGCCTCCGCGTCTTTGCCAATGTGAGTGACCCGGCGCAATACCAACCGCGCAGGTTCACATCAGCGAGTTCCTGTCGTCGCTGGTTCCGTTCGAAGGCAGCTCGCTACACGTGCGCCGGTCTCTCGCGCGCGCCGTCAGCAACATCCTCGGCTCGTTCCTCATGAGCGTCACGTACTCGTCGCGCGACTCCAAGTTCGAGCAGCTGCTCGCGCTCTTCGAGGAAGGATTCCGCCTGCTCACGCTCGCCGTGCCCGTGAACTTCATACCGGCGCTGCGCTACGTCCCCGGTTCCAACTGGGCCTACCGGCGCATTAAGCGCAACCGGCACCAGACGGCAGACTACTTCAGGCGCATCGCCGACGCGCACCGGTCGTCCTACGTCGAGGGCACCGTTCGCGACATCGTGGACGCGTACCTCGCCCAGCTGCGCAGGGACAAGGCCAGAGGCATCCAGAGGGAGGACACGTACTTCTCCGGTGAGGAATTCAATGTCGGACCTACGTATCCCGCGAAAATGAGTCACCGTGTAGCACTACGCAGCACTAAGGGTAGTAGTACGGGTATACGGTTATAGGCAGTACTACGGGTATACTATTCACGTGGCTTTCGTGTCCTCCAACATTCTCCATTTATAAGCCAGGTTTCGGTGGTCGCGAATGTTGTGACGCACTACGAGTGATATCTGATTTCGCGTACATACCACGGGCTTTTATTTAGGGATACGGACAGAGCAAGCCTAAAGTTCTGGAGACTTGAAAACCTGTCACACTACATGGACTGGATGCAATGGGCCGTCTTTTCACTTTACCTCCTTCCCCTCTCATTTTCAGTAACGAGTATAAATAGTGGATCGAGTTGGTGGCCCGCGTAAGCCCTTGCGTAATTCTATGACTCATCACGTGCCGGCTACGTGACCTTCAGTTGCGTTATGGCAATTGCAAATGGCCAAAGCATGTATATGTTGTCCGGCGTCAGTTCCCAAACAAGACTCCATGAACACTGTCGATAGCTCCGGGATTAAACGATTCGCGTACTGGCATATTGCTGAGAGGTTTATGCTTTGTTCTCCTAACATGTTCCGCACTTCCCCATCTTATTCACAGAGGAGCAGCTGGTTCAGGTCCTGATGGACATATTCAGCGCCGGCCTAGAGACCGTCACCTCGACCCTAGAGTGGGCCATTCTTTTGTTGGTGCGTCACCCGCACGTCCAGCGGCGCCTCCAGGAGGAGCTGGATGCCCACTTGGCGTCCGAAGGCGATAGGCCCGCCAGCATGGCCGACCTGCCCGCTCTCCCTTACGCACAGGCCACCATCCTCGAGGTGCTACGACGTGCCAACGTCATAGCACTCGGAAACGCCCACGCCACAACCTGGTAAGCACGAAGTGACACTTGAAACATTTGGGAGGCTTAGCCATTGGCGCGCGTGCACCGGCTAGTAGACGAAAAAATTTGCCGTTACACTCACATTGCAAAACAGTAACCGACTTATCTAAAGCACTGCAGGCCGAACTTTTAAAATATGTTGCCGAGTGTCGGCACATGTGTTTTCTTGACAAGTCTGTGGCAATAATTAGCTACCGTTAACTAGTATGGAATATTTCTTTAATTCAGTGTCACACTTTTTCAAAACATTGCTATTGAGGAGGCGAAAGTAAAGCTTACGCTGCTATGGATGGTTTAATTGAAGGCCAACTTACTGTATCACCATAGCTTTCAAACTTGTATTCGACACCTCTCGCGCAGGACTAAGCAATGACAAGGACAGCCGGCCAGAACACTGTGCATACTGTAACATGCAGGGCACCTGCACATAGATTAGCGTGTAGTAAACCGTGCATTTTACAAAGTACTAACTGCCAGATAGATAAACACACCTTCGCGCTTCCGATATTCGTACTTCCCTCCCCTGAATGCGCACAAGGAGCAAGTTTAATGATGGAAATTAGTGCGACATTTATGAACGGATGGTTGAACCAGATGAGTAAGTCCATTCTCCGTAGTTAACAATGCACGTAATTGATATTTTCAGCGACGTGGAGCTGGCGGGCTTCCGTATTCCGGCGGACACTCACGTCATCTCCAACCTGTGGGCCATCACATGGACCCTGACCTGTGGGAAGACCCCGAAGAATTCAGACCAGAGCGCTTCCTGGTGAACGGACGGGTCCACAAGCCGGATTACTTCATGCCCTTCTCTGTCGGTGAGTGAGCCTCACTATATGCCAGCCGCTCAGTGGATATATAGATGTTTTCCCGCCGCATTTTCGGTGGAGGCGAAAATGCTTGAGGCCCGTGTACTTAGATTTAGGTGCACGTCAAAGAACCCCAAGTGGTCGAATTTTCCGGAGTCCTTCCCTTCAGCGTCTCTCATAATCATGTCGTGGTATTGGGACGTTAAGCCCCAACAATTATTATTACAGGCGTTTTCCCGCTGAACACGACGACGCGGGTTCGATTTCCGGCAGCGATAGTTTTCATTTCGATGAGAGCGAAGCGCCAGAAATGCGTACTTGTATTGGATGCACGCTAAATAATTAACCCTTGTTGTTGGAAATACAATTACAGCCTTGTACTACGCATCCGTTCCGGGATGTTAAACCCCAGGATTTGAACTTGTGAGTGTTGTCAGCGCGATATCGAACAGGCGCCTCAGAATACAGAACCATGGATGCTGTGCTCAAATGGTATTTAACTCTGCCCCTGTCTACTTTCCTCATCGTATTCCTTGTGCCACGGGGACGAAAAGAATAACCCATTTTCAAGAAGCCTCATGTCAGAGAGAAAGAGAGGCAAAACTTTATTTTTTGTCCTCTCTGGGGTCAAGGGAGGCGGGGGCCGGGAGACTAGCCCTACCGGAGCCCCTCTTCGCCAGGCGGCGCACAGACCTTGGTTCTTGGCGGCGTCTTCGGCCAGCCGGACTGCCCAGAGTTGGTCATCCGGGCACGCGCTGAGCAGCATAGCCTCCCACTGCTCGGGCGTGATTATCCTAACTGTAGGGTTGGTGCTCTGTTTGATGTAGTGTGTCGCTGCGGCACATGACCAGATAATGCGGTCGAGGTTGGCGCGAGCCGCGCCGCAAGCTTTGCATTGTGGTTTTATAAACATCTGGGTATATGCGACTATACAGCGTAGGTGTGGGCAATGTTCGTGTCTGTAGTAATCGCCAAGTTGTCGATCGGTGCGTATTTATATCAGAGAAGCACTGCTGAACGCGTTCGCTTTGCTAAAGCATGTTTTGTGGTACTTGAATAACAACTGCTGTGAGATTTGTAATGGTAGGTCTACTTCGGAGTGTCAGAGTGTACCAAAGTGAACACGTGAAGCTCCTTGAATGGTCAAGGAGCTTCAAGTGTCAAAAGCACAATCCGATTAAGAGAACTCCGGATTCATTTCGACCATCTGACGTTTCTCTATCATGTATTTTTCTTCCTCAGTTCACAAAGACATCATCGTGGAGGCTAGAAAATTATGCATATTTTAGGATGTTGCTTAAACGGACATAGCTGCATTAACGCCCGACTTCAACACTAACAATTTCCGTCAAGCTAATTGAAAACTATAGATCAATATAATTACACTGAGATTTGTCAGGCAAGCTTACGCGATTCAAATGCAGCGACGGAATCGCGTTTCTAAAATTTACTGCTAAATCTACTTCCAGCTGCAAAGAGAACGTCCGGCGTACTGAAAATCTCCATTTGGTGTCTGCCCCCCCCCCCCCCCCCCCCCACACACACACACACTTCCAGACACTAGCATATTGTATCAGTGGTAGCTCAGGGGTTGTGGCGTTGCGCTGCTGAGCACGAGGTTTCTATATCGGCCGTGAAATGCCGACACACTCGTTCACCCACGTGCTTAAAATTGACTTAGATTCCCCTTCTACAGTGTTCGTCCCGATGTGATAATGCGGTTTTGGTATCCATCATGCGGAGTCAACCGCATCCTTTCTTAGCAACTATTTGAGCCGCAAGGGCGGCCAGCATTGTATCGACTGCCGATAATACCGGGGCTTGGCTGCTTTGCACGGACACCTTAGTTAAGACCGGTGTAATGGCTATCTCTCCTACACTGCAATTTGGTGCACTTCCGCGTCTGTTTTACAGCGAAAGGTGTTATGAGATCATTTCACCGGCCGTTTTTGGCACCGTAGTTGTCCGCCGCCGCCGGTGTCCGTAACCAGTATCGCTCGAAATAAGAAAAAAAAAAAACTAAATAAGAAAAAATTCCAGGACGGAACGAGGTTCGAACCTGGGCCCTCTGCGTGGGAGCCCAGTATTCCAACCTCTGAGCCATGCCGGTGCTTGAAACTGCTTTGCAAAAAGGTCCTATACAGGCTTCACGTCGGGAAGGAACCACATTAGCATATGCAATATAGCGTGGTAGAAGAGTAAAATAAGCACCAAGCGTCGCACAACGCGAATTCTGTAACCAAGCGTCACACAATGCGAATTGCGCAACGAGCAGGTTGTTGAATGCTTCCAACCCATTACAAAGGGCTCTGCCATAATTCTTCGTCGTCATCAGGCACAGCATCAACAAAGTGCGCATAATGCCTTACATGTGTTTAGCAGGTACCACGGCTCTCCGTAGAATGACGAAAAATGGCAGTGTCTGCTGCCCTACTTCTCAAAAACTACAATGATTTACAGCGTAGTGGGTTCCTCGCAAGTGCACTTGTATTGGTTGCCAAGGAAGCCCATAAGCACATAATCCATTTCCTCGGTGTCTCAGTAAAGGTCTCGCCCCCCCCCCCCCCCCCTCCCGTCTCTCTCCCACGTCAACGTATGTTATACAGCATGACGGAAGAGGGAAATAGCGACCGGGCGTCATCCAATGCAAATTGCTGAACTGGTGGGCCGTTTAAAGCTTCCAACCCATTACAAAGGGCTGAGCCATAATTCTTCATCGTCATCAGTCGTCGCATCATCAAAATGCACATAATGCCTTACAGACGTGTAGCTGGTGCCTCGCTTCTCCGCAGAATGACGAATAATGTCTCAGTAGGTGCTTCCCAACTTCACAAAAATTGTGATTTATGGCCTAGTGGGTACCATTCTAGTGTACTTCTATTGTAGCCCCAAGAGAGCTTACAACGGGCTCTAGAAACGCCGCTCTTCCCGCTTTCGCTGTGACTGTGCTGCGATTTCAGCGCAGGCCTGGCGTTTTTTTTTGCTCTCGCAACTAGCGGGTTCTCGTTTTGTCATCCAATAGCTGCTGCTGCTGAGGTGGCATTGCCACTGTGAGCGCTGCGAAGCGAGAAATGCAGTTGTATGATAAATGTTACATACGTTGTGCATGTTCAACTCGAACAATAATACACGCGGGCCATTTCGTTCTCCACTGACCTCCTGCGTATTCGTGTCGCGCAGGTCGACGCATGTGCCTGGGCAACCACCTGACGCAGAGCGAGGTGTTCCTCTTCCTCAGCAACCTGCTACAGCGTTACACGCTCGAGCTGCCCGAAGGCGAGCAGCCGCCTTCCATGGATGGCCACGTGGCGGTGTCGCACACGCCCCGACCTTTCCGGGTCAAGATCACGCCAAGGAACTCAACCGCCACCGAGACCATCCCCACCAGCGTATTTGCCAGTGCCCAACAACTCTGCAGCGGCCTCGGTTGAGTGGAACGCTTGGACAATCTCACCATGGCCCACCTAGCTACCATGTTCCTTCCCACGAGTTGACCGTTTCCTGGCCACTCCCGTTCCTATGCCAACTACGGTGAAAAACGAAGAGGACGTACCTGACGGCTCGCGTCCACGCAAGTCTGTGAGCTGCAGCCCACGTGCTTCTCTAGGACTATACTTAAGCCTGGTGACTGCCAACGACATTGTACCGGTGCGTTACATATACAGATCATCCAGCAGGCCACAACCGGTGACGAAGAGAAGGCTGCACTAACTGCGGCCACTCAGAAGGTTAACGCGTCTATACTATATAGTGTGCGGTGAAGAACTACCTCGTCTCATCAGAGCTGGACCCATCAGTCATACAGTCATTAGAGTTCTCACGTGTACAGCCCACTTTCTCAGTGGCACGAGAAACCACAATAGCTGTAGACTACACGCCGATCGAGCTTACGCTGATATGTGCCGTACGGCCATATTACCTCAGGATGAAGACCCGATATAATCGTTGTTCGTAAAAGCAGCACTTCTCATGTAGCCTAGAACGTTCGCAGCTGCCGTCCACACAGTGTCAGGCTTGAGAATGCAGATGGCACCAAGCAGACCGTGTAAGTCACATAATCACCATTGATCGATTGCATTACAGTGAATTTTTCAATGTGTAAAAAGTCATCACTCTGCACTAGGAAAAGCAAACAGAAGCGGTTTCTAGTCTTCTGATACACGTGTCTAACATGCAACAAAATGCATGACATGACAGGGCCAACTGATACTTTCTCAAAAGAAGTATCAAAAGACTGTCTACAGTGAAATAACAGCTTTCTTAATGTTAAGTATAAGCAATTAAAAATGCTTACGGCTTGCTTGCTGCCTTCAATAAAGATATCAGGATACTCGTAGGCAAGTGTCGTAAATGCGCTGTAAATTTTGTACAAGAACAGCCGCAGTTAATGTCAGTCGCGATATATAATGTACAAACCGAAGAAGCAAGCAGGTCATTCAATTCTGTTGCATAAAAGTGACGTTGTTAAGTCTACTAGAGAATTGTAGGTGCAAAGGCATACAGTAAAGCAGAATGCATATATTGCAATCGGGGTACTTTGTAAATACAGAAGCAGGGTATTCAGTCACTTGGATTAGTCACTGTCAACTTAGTGTACGAAGAGTCAGAAATGAACCACCTTGAGCATGAAGTCCATTTACCACCAGTCACATGTGTTCATATTCATTCACCAGCTGCATTTCAGAAGCATGCCATCTCCATGCGCCCAAGAGCTTTGCATTTTAGCCGTCGACACACAACTGTCAGCTAGTCATTCGCAAGCAATAGCATCCTTCCACTAAATACCTCACTATAACGATTTAGCATAATGCAGGCATATGCCAGAATACTGAGTTAGATGTGAGCACCAAGATGATAACATTTCAGTCATACTGTGGTTGGTCATAGCATCACACGACTGTGTTACATTCATTGTGTATTCTTGGTTATGTATTCTAGTAGGTGTCTACACAATGCTAGATACGTTTCTAAAAACAATAGACCATTTTCACAATTGTGAAGCTAGCTTACCTGCTATGCAGTTTGCCCAACTAATGGCCGCTAGTCACTTACTGCAAACAGAGTGTTCAAGTGCATTTTGCTTATGCTATGACGTGGAAAATGTAGACTTGGCTCTCTTGACATAAACATGCATAATAGACAAGCCCCAGCACGTGCAACTAGGACCTCGTCTCCACTCCAAGCAAGACAGGTGCCGCCATTAGTTGGGCAAATATGCAGCACATGGAAGCGCACTTGCGGATTATGAAAAGGGCCTATTGCGTTGTAAGCAGTCTCAGTTGTTGAACAGTGTAGCTTTTTATTGGTCACTGAATGCTGCAGCTGATAAAGCTTATTTCATTAATGAACGTTGCAGATGTTGCATGGTGTTGCCCATCTCACCATGTTCAGAATGTATGCCCACCTCTCCTGTTAACACTTGCCCACTGTATATTGGTTAATTAAGGCAACCTTGAATCAGTGCAAGCTGTGCTGTGTGTCTTGTCAGCAAATGTTCTGCTGCTGCTGTTCCACTGACGGATCCAGAGCTGACGCCCATGCATGCAGAGGATAACATTAAGAAAGTTAAATATTTAACAGTATGAAACTTCCAAAAAAGCCTTACGACCTTCGAATGCCAGCTCCCACTAGAACTGCTTGTGGCAGCAGTGGCACAGAAATATATACACCATGAAATTGGTCTGTTGAAATTTAGGTAGTTCACATTGCAAGATACTTGCACCACATAACACTGATGCTAACTTTAAAGGCAATAAAGTCAACTTTGAGGGAAACAGCACCTAACAGGTGAAACTCTCTGCAAGACATGCACATGTGCTTTGAAGCTCCTTTACTTGATGCTAAACAGAATGAACCACAAGTTTTATGAGGCACCTTGTGCAAGAAAAGAAAGAAAGAAAAGCCCATATTCATTATGTAACAGAAGTAATGTTGAATCTGCATTGCTCAAAGCCGAGGTAAATGGAACCACTGCACCCGTGTAACAACCCGGGCAAACATTTACTGAAAAATGCATCTTTATTTTGGGGTTCTCATTTTTTTCACAGATGCTGCCATGCTTCACATAGATCTTTATACAGCATATTCATAAACAATTCTCCCTCATTTACAAGCACTTTGCTCTACACAGCTTGTGTCACATGAATACAGATCTCTTTCAATACCCCAAGTCCACGAGGATCTCGCACACAATACACACACAAATTGAACGATCTCGTGTACATAGACGTTTACACATGTTAAGAGACTGTTACACTGCTCATTCCTCATGTCTGTTGTCATTTTCACTTGTATGTACATACTGCAATGCTTTTCAGTGTATATATATGGCATTTTCGCCTTGTTCAGCCCACCCGCCCTCTCCACTTTTTTGCATCTGCAAAGTACAAGAAAAAAAAAAAACACGTTTTGACAAATTCACTTTGTGTATTGTGTCTTACTTCTTTGCATGATTACATGCTCAAAGCAAGATTGTGTGATTATGCAATGGAAGTAATGGTATGGTGGGCCATGTGCACTCTGCCAAGACGTAACATAAGACATCTACAGGAAGATTGGATGCTGGACTAATTTATCTGAAAGCAGTTCCAATACATGGATATCTCTGGAAACATTACACTGGTCAAGTCAGTGTGATTTCATCCATAAATACAGCACACAAACACAATGTATATCTAAATCGATATAGGCCATACTTTTGAAAAGTACCACAGGCAATCAGCGATTACACTACATTGCCTTACAAACAAATATATTGAAAACACTGCGGATGAGCATTCACTACTTTTCACGAACAGCACAGGTCACATGTACAAAGTCTTGGAAAGAAACACTGGTCTTTAACACTTTTGTGGCATGTTGTATGCATATTATAAAATAAAACTGCAAGGATCACTTAGCACATAGTGCACAAATTATATAGATTGTATAAAAGGTAAAGGAGGAAAAAAAGACACAGCAAGCTAGGTTAAAAAAACAAATAACTTCCCGCAGAACTTATCTTACGATCACTATTGACATTAATGCAATTAGCAATGTATCGACACACCCTTTGACTAAGTATTTCGAGCATTTACGTTATTTCATACAGAGAACATTTTATGTAACCGCTTAATGCATGCAGGTGAGTCTCATGTCATGCAATGTTGATGATGGATGAGAACAGATCACAACGAAAATATTCATTACACGCACAACATGGGGCAGTGCTTGGCACTCAAAACAATTCCATGCCAAATGAAATGCTGCAAGCAGTCTAACATGACTATGAACTAACATGACTGAAAGAAAACATTAGTTCAGTATGAAATCACCAGCTCTTACTGCCAGAATAGTAAATGCCTGCCCGCCAACATAGAAATGACATATGAATTTCCAGCCAAAAATGAATTTTCAGTTCAACTTCCAGCTGAAAACAATTTGTTCCAGGCAGATTTCCAGCTTTTAGCAGGAAATTATTCTGAGCCAGTTAAAAAAAAACAGCGTTTTCCAAATCAACATCGAATCTGTGGGCTAGAATATGGCTATAGGAGTTTCTCACTTCCATTTAGAGATTGTTGATATCGAATAAAGATATTCAAATCTGGTAACAAGGTATATTCACTAATTGAAAACCACTACAGTTTTTGTAATCATGAAAAACCAACAAGCCCAATACCTCACATTCCTCACTACATCAGCCTCATTTTATCTTGACAAAAAACTCTCGCAATCTGAGGAGTGTTGCTACCGTTCAAGCTAGCAATATGCTTGCCAAAAACAAGTGTCGTTTGTACAGTAATGATTTCCGAGACATGCCCCAATCTTATGGTACATTTGGCTGGGCACAACGGTGCTCTAACGTGGTTACAACCAGATTTTGAAATTTGGTCGAAGGAGGGGCTGTCACAATACACAAGTTGCAGGGTGGCACGCAAACTAACATCACATACAACTAGACCAAGTTAGGTGACCAACAGTTGATCTAAGTCACTTTGTCAAGAGCCTGCATTTCACAAGGACTATTCATCACCAACGATACTGACGATTTCAAGTTCTATCATGCAAAAAGTGCTAAAAGGTGCAAAAATTACACGATGATGTTGCATCAAATAATTTCATAGTATGAAACTTAATCTTTGGCACATCCTTCTGGTCCATTCCAATAAAAAAAAGTTGAGTGGAATTAAACACAGGCTATGTGTAAAACATTTGATGCCATTATTCCCACTTGGGAACCCAACACATCATCAAATTCTGAAGCCACAGTTATTAAAGTTGACAGAAAAAGTGCTGATATTTGGTAACAACAGGTTTAAAAAAATGCTCGAAGTTTTATCTGGAAGCAAGGAAAGCTCCTTTTTAGTTTCGTATTTTACGTTATGCAGTGACAACTTTATAGCAGTTTCTTGAATGCGGCGGTCCACCGCATAGAGCAGCTCTGTGGAAAAAGGTTTGCTAACCTCCTGGTCAGTATTGTTTATTCTGCCCTCTTTCTAGATGTGTTTTGTATTAGAACACACGAAATGGAGTAGCTGTTTGCACGAATAATGTAAATATGACGACAAATGTCTGCATGTTCCCGTGTGGGAACGTTGGCGCAAATTGGGGGAGTGGGAGCAGCCGTACTGCAGTTGCGTGTATGTTCGCTTTAACTCTTCTTTCTTCACCCAGATGCCTCGAAAAAAGTTCCTTACGGTGGAGGAAGTGGTGGAAGTGGTTCTCGTCAACAATTCTGCACTAGTAACTGATACTAGCACTGACGATACTGGTAATTAATACTAGTACTGACTAGTAACTGACGATTCTGGACTAGTAACGAAATGGTAACCCCACCAAATGCAGACGGTATTCTTACGGATAAAGAGGTGGGCAACAGTGATATCGCTATTGTAGACAATCTTCCGATTGATGTTATAGGCGAGACTGTGGTGCACACGGCTGTTGCAGACGAATGTGTGAAGGAGCTCTCCAGAAAGCAGCAGCCCCCCCCTCCCATACACCCGAAAGCTGTCTAGAGGCAAAGCGGCAACCGTTCAGCGACATTCCGCTCCCTTCAGCGCTCTGCAACAGAACTGTGCTGGAAAACGACCCTGCCTTGGTGGCACAGCAGCACTGGTTTAGACGATGTGCATGCCGATACAGGTGTGCACGGTTGCTCTGTGTTCTGTTGCAAAAAAGCTGACGATGCTGTGGCTGCATTAACAAGGGCTGATAGCATAATACCATGCCCACCGTTGTTTTGGCTTCCACCGAAACAAGGCCTCGCCATGAAAACTTCTTTGAAGCCGCCTGCAGAAAGTCAAGCCGTGGCATGCAGTATGACAAGTTGTGGACATTAGAATGCATACTTATGTGTATGCGAAGTCCCAAACTATATGAGCATATTGTGGTGTCGTGGTCTTTCGGTTTCAGTTTCTTACAGAGTAATCCCGCCCTCGGGTGGCGCTGTACCAATGTTATTGTGTTCTAGAAGGGGGTAGTGGGTTCATGAGCCGGAGTGCCCTATGCATTACAGCAAGCCGCCAAATCCTGACGGGACCCGGATGTTGGCAGCGGCACTGTAGTTGCACGGGCTGGCTACCGGCTGGCTGCCTCTACTGCTTCAGTGCTTGTTCTTACAGGCCAGATTCGAGACGATTGTTTTTTGGTGTTTCAACTCCCCGTTCGAGTCCTTCGCGCGCAGTTGGCTGAACTTATGAGAAGTAGGAATGTCGAAACGTCAACGGCAGCGACAAGTGGAAAAAGGGAAAGCAGCTGGCGTTGTTTACTGCACCTAAAGATGAAGAAAGACGGCGAATTTGGAAACGCAACTTGCACCGCCAAGACAAGAAACTTGACGAAACATGTGCGGTTTGTGAACTCCATTTTGAACCATCGTGTATTGAAGGAGACTATGTGCACATTATAAACAGTGAAGAGAACGCACTCCACGAGGGAAGCCAGAGCTCCTGCCCGATGCCGTGCCAACGCTGCTGCCAAATGCGCCCACTTACTTGTCCAAAAAGCCGGTGCAGCTAAGACCACCTAGGAAGCGAAGCAGCGCGGTCGTAACATGTCGCGATGCCAAAAAATCCAAAGTCTGCGGTGATGTGCTATCCAACTGTTGGAAACAGATGCCGATGACGCTGCCGCGACGATGTCGCATAGTGTGCCTGGTGTGCCTGAGTATTACTGGCTTTGAGCGTTTTCTCAGCCTGCTGGAGTTATCACTGTGTTCCCGACTACACGGGCGTTCTCTACTGCAACTTAAAGATGCACGACAACCAAGAAGTAACGTCAGAAAGGGTGGTGATCTTCTCGCTGGATGTGGAGACAGGCACACTCAACGTCCCATATACAGTGTACCTTTGTGGCTAAATGCTCGACCAAGGACACGTCACCTGCGGTGTGGAAGCTGGGAAAATTTTACGAAATGTTGATACGTATCGTAGCTGCAAAGGTGCATTGCCAACTAGCAGCAAGTAAAGGGGGGACTTATCTAAGGGCCTTGAGGTGCAAGTGACCACTTGTGAGGGCATGTACTGCAGCAAGCGCTGTGCTGGAAAAGAACCATCGGAAGGTATGTTTAACCGCTGCATGATTGTAATAATGACAGTCATGCAAATAATTTTGCATCATAGTTTTTTAACTCCTGCGCTCTTTCTATTAGAACGGATCTGGTAACTGTCCCATTCGCTGTTTTTGGTTTTCAGGGCAAGCATGTATCTCCTGTCGATACCTGAGAAAGGCCCTTCTTACGCGACAGTCAAGACTGAAGTGACAGCTTAAGAAGAAAGTCTCAAGTACGGCACAGAAGCTCCATGCAGCAAAGATTAGAATCAAACGACTGGCATCGCGCTCTGCAGCCCTCAAAGACCGGCTGATCAACATGCAGCAGGAGAACGCTTCAAAACCAGAAGAAGCCCTGTGAGCTCAAATTGAAACCCTGCCTCCCAAGCAGCAGGAGTGTGTTATGCACTGTTCCCTCAGCTGTAAATAAAAATGCCAAAGGAAACATCTGTTCAAAAGACTGGATTCTTGAATGCATCTTAATGAAAATGAAAAGCACCAAATTGTACGAGAACCTTCGCAAACATATCATTTCCCTCCCAAGCAATAGTACACTGAAGTGCTACCACAGGCTCTACAAGAGTGGATTTGGGTTCAGCCACAAAGGGCTTAAGCAGCTCAAGCTCAGAACAATATACATGAGCAGCATGAATAGACGTGGAGGCCTTTTGGTCGATGAAATTAAACTGTCGGAGCAACTTATGGTAACTCCTTCGGGTCACATAGCAGGTTTTGTGGACATGGGCCCTTTCATGTCTGAAGGGCAAACTGTAACCTGCGACCATGACATGGTAGTAATGTTTGTGCCATTTACTGGAAAATGGAGCCAGGTTATTGGTGCATTTGCAACAAGTGCTAACGTGAAAGCAGAAATGCTTGCGAAAATATTAATTGAGGCAACAATTCTTGCTGAAGCGATTGGACTATTTGTAGATTTCGTCACAAGTGATGGTGGAACAAGCGGATGTGGAGAGTATTGGGAACTGGAGTCAGGTCGAACAAAATCACCTGCAAGCTAGAGCACCTCATGGATTCTGCTTGGCATCTCCACTTCATGTCAGATTTCCCACATTTGCTGAAGTGCCTCAGGAACTCTCTCCTCAAACATCCCCTGAATACACCTGATGGCATGGTGTGTGGCAAAATTTCGTATTTGTAACACGGTTCATAACTTCGCTTTCATCTTACGGGTGTTCCAGTGGAGAGTCATTTATGCTTCTAAGTTCAATAACACAAATAAAGAGGTAAATGTCTGTTTTATATTCTTTGGTCCTTTTTTCAGGTGTCTATCCAGCCTTTGAGGGTAGCTTTCAAGATGGACTGCACCAACGTCACCTTGAAAGCAATGCCTGGCCTTTCATCCGTTCACTTGCAGCCAAATAATTTTGAAAAGATAAGAGTAATTTCGCTTTTCAACTCTTTCGAGATCGTGTTATCAATGGACTGCAGTTTTATAAGGATAGACTGGAGGCTTCGTGGGGCAGCATTGATGCTACAGTGTCGTTCTTTCGGTAAGCAACACAAAAATAACGCATGTTACTATTATTCTGCACGACGGAAAAGGCCTATAGAACTGCTGAAGCAACTGTACCTTGCATTGATTTCCAAGTGCCTGCTTTACCTCACTTTTCATATGCTTGCTGATAATAAGCACATATAATGACCTTGTTAACGGGTCACATAAAATACAAAAATGGCATAGTGGTTGCCCTTATTCCAAAAAAAAAACGTACATTGCTATACTCTTTCAGGAGCATTGACTGCCTCATCAAGACGATGACATCCCGCTTTGCAGCAGAAGCTTTGCGTCCCTGCTCCAAGAAGGCACTGAAAGACTTTCTTGAATTTCTTTCTTCTTGGCAGTGTCATGCTGCAGGAGTAGGTGGGTTTCTAGGTGATTCAACTGCAGGTGGCCTAAGGGTGACGATATCCAGCACATTATCACGGTTTGATTATCTTGTCAGCAAGGAATTTAAGTACGTTATGACATCCAGGTTAAGCCAAGACCTGCTGGAAAACCTTTTGGTATAGTCAGGCAATCGCGTGGGTCTAATGACCACCCTACACCAACGCAGTTCCTAAATGTCATTAACTGCCTTTCATGTTATAATAGTGCCAAGACAGTATGCTCAGGCAATGCTGACCTTGATGGAGCCAGAGGAGAATTAAGTTCTCTCCTGAGTGCGCAAAATGCTCCAGCTCAAGAAGCCAGGGTTGCTGCAATTGACCATCTCAATGAGGAAGGAAACCTAGTTTCAGCTGAGGGCATGCTTTGTAGTATTCCTGCTGAGCACAGACAGTTGGTGGAGCAGAAGAGCGACCACCGTCTAATACATTACATGGCAGGTTATGTTGCCCGAAAGGTTCTGAAGCATTATGACTGCATGAATTGCAAGACCTTTCTTTTGGAAACACCCAATACGGAAAACAGGAACTCTGAGTTCGCGGTAATATGCGACAAAGGAGGGTTGTTATATCCTTCACAGGAGCTTTTCAGGGCAGTGAAGAAGTTGGAGGCCACCTTCACTGTGTTCTTCAGCCGAGAGAAACTCTGCAGCGACAGCATAATGGATGCAATGTTGCTCGTGAAGGAGAACTTGGTTATGCCTTAGGTTGCAGCCAGCACTTTATGTAAAAGACCTCAACCAATCGTGACAGGAATGGTGTAAAAAGAAACTGCACGCAAAAATAAGTCGTTGCTCATAGTGCCTCTCTTGTAGCATCCATGAGCTTTGAGAATGGTGTGGCTGGCTATATTTTGTACCAATAAAGAGTTGTTTGTAGCCACCACGAGTTCCTTTCTCTTTTTACTGTGGCACGAAATATCGCTATCTAATGTAAGCGCTACGACCGCGTCATAGCGGCATCGCCATAGGAATAATTAACTCCCTATCTTTCAGTGGATATATACTTTCTTAAACAAAACCGCACTTTATGAAATAAAACCTCATGACATCACGGGCCTCTGTTCCGAATGTGTTAGTACATGCTCCGCAATTGCTTGGCTGACTTGAACTTGTGAATGAGATTGCATACTGACGTGCATGAAAACTTATTAGCAAATTAATTAGGCAATTTACTCATTCACATTTTTACCTCTTCTAACGTGTTCTGTTCGCTGGCATTTCATGATTCGGCTGCATCGTTGTGCGGTAGTTTGTCCGCACTCGAAGGCTTTCTTTTCACGCAAGCACGAAGAACATCCGCTTTTCCACCTTTCTCTGCGCTTGTCTTAATTCAGAGCTTACAGAAAACCTGCTGCGGAGCTGAGTGCTTTCCTTTTTCGGCGCCAACACCAAGCGCACACCGCGTTCTCGGCATTGCAAATGCTCCGCGTTTTGCGTTCCGTACAGCCCATGCGCTGGTGGCGCCATCTCGCGGCGTTAACGTGAGATGTTACACCCACGGGCTCTCCCTTATCCCACTACCCCCCTCTAAAACACTCTACCCATGTATATGTTCAGACGGCATGTTGTAAATAGAGATATCTGCTTGGGTCCTGCCTCCTCTGGCATGAACGCAGCTATCCCTTTGCCCCCCATTTTTTCAGTGCCCCGGCGTACCTCCAATCTCATGGAGTCAGTGGCGTCCTGTTTTACAGGTATATATCGACGCCGCTGCGCGGGACGCCACGTCAGAGCACTAGAAGGTGCTCCTCCTGAACGCCTTGGGTGTCGAGGGCCTCAACCGATACCTGCGTGCCGTCGAGGATGAACCGCAGCCAGAAGCCGACTGGTCAAATCCGGGGGATGTGCAAGACGCTTACACAGCAGCACTCGTTCAACTGGACGAAATTTGATCCGCAGCTTGATCCAGCATGCCTCCGCACCAACTTTAAAGTGTTGCGGCAAGGACCTGACAAATCTGCTGTACAGCTTATTCAAGAGGTTAGACGGCTCCCCAAGCTCTGCGATTTTGGCGCAGCCAGCGATGTGCTGGTATTCGACCAGATTATTGCTGGGATTGTGTCCCTGCATCTACAGTGAAAATTTTTCAAGATGGGAAAGAACTTCAAAATTCAGAAGCCGCTTGACATTGCCCGGGATGAGGAGCGCGTCGACTGTGCATTGCAACAAGTTTCAGGCATTCCAGTCGACGCCATTTCATAGCGGCCAATTCAAGATGGCTCCTCAGTGCGTTGTTCTCGTCCAGAAGGCGGCCTTCCTTCCCGAACTTCTCAGCATCATGGCGCCCTTCCTCCTCAGCCTGCTCCGCAAGATGGCACCGGCTGTTCTCCTGTGGGTGCCTCCCCTCCTGCAGCAGGGCCTGCTGCCTCCTCCCCCGAGACATCGTCGGCTCGCGTGGGTGCGTGCTTTCGCTGCGGCTTGTTGCAGCACTGGGCCAACTCCGTTGCTTGCCCTGCCAGGCGCCGCAGTTGTTCGCGGTGTGGGAGGCGCGGGCACTTCGCCAAGGTCTGCCGGTCAACTGGGGGTCCGTCTGCTGACATTTCCGGTGCATCAACCGTGACTAATACCATCACAGTTTTACAACTGTACGAGACCATTAATATGATTGGACTTCTGCGTCTTTACATCCTCATAAATGGTTGCGTCCTCAGCATGCGCATCGAAATCGGGGCAGCGGTTTCCCTGCTGAGTTTGCAAGACTATAAAAGGTTCTTTCCGCACATCAAGTTACCTCCGTCCCACATCATTCTGCAGAATTACTCAGAACAGGCTATAAGCAACTATGGGTACTTCAATGCTTCTGTCTCCTACGAAGACAACTACGCCTCAGTTCCATTCTACATCACGGACAAGGGCACCTCTTTTCTGGGTTTAGATGCCATTCGAGCGCTTAAATTAATCATCGTGGGTGAGACTCTGTCCTGTTCCCTGGTCGGCTCCTCAACGGTTCCGAAGAATGCGCTGCTGGAATATCGACACCTGTTCTCTTCCGACATTGGCACCGTCCGCAACTACATTCATCGCATCAAGTGTCGGCCCGGTATACAGCCAGTCGCGACCAAACTGTGCCGCCTCCCATTCCTGCTGCGGCAATGAGCCGCCGACGAACTGCAACGACTCGAGTCGGCCGGCATCATCGAGAAAGTGGACGATTTGGAATGGGTGTCCCCCTTGGTCGTCGTCCGCAAGAGGGACAATTCTATCCGACTATGTGTCGGTCTCCGTGAACCGAACAAGGCTATAGTGGTGGATGGATTCCCTCTACCCCACATTGAGGAACTCTTACAACAGTTAACAGGCGCTCAATATTTTTCCAAACTTGATCTTGCGCCTGCTTATCACTAGGTTAAGTTAGCGGAGGAGAGTCGCAACCTTACAACTTTTATAATGCATCAAGGGCTTTACAGGTTTTGTAGAGAGTGCTTCAGCTTGGCATCTGCGCCAGCTGTTTTTCAGAAAATGATGTGTGATGTACTTAAGGGGTGCCTAGATGTCCTTTGTTACTTAGACAACATTCTGGTTTGTGGGTATAATCACGCAGAGCACGATGCGCAATTGAACGATGTGTTGTTTAAAATGGATTCCTGCAGCACAAAGCTCAATAGCAAGCGTGTGTTTGCTGCCAATGAAACTGAATTCTTGGGTCACAACATAAGTGCTCGTGGTCTATCGCCTGTTCAGTCTAATGTCACTGCCATTCTTAATGCCCCTATTCCTACTGATCTTAAAGCTTTGCAATCCCTCTTAGGATTAGTCGAATATTATGCAAAGTTTTTGCCGCATTATGCTGATGTTGTTGAGCCTCTGCGCCACATGCTCTCA
Source organism: Rhipicephalus sanguineus (assembly GCF_013339695.2). Classification (NCBI taxonomy): domain Eukaryota; kingdom Metazoa; phylum Arthropoda; class Arachnida; order Ixodida; family Ixodidae; genus Rhipicephalus; species Rhipicephalus sanguineus. The sequence goes on from NC_051179.1 coordinate 112,186,375, forward strand.
CATGGTCAGAGCTTCGAGTGATCCGCTGAGGCCAATGGCAGTTTCAACCAGGTTAATGAGTTACTTGCTGACTGCCCGGTCATAAACATTTTTGATAACAATCTTCCTGTGGTGATGACCACCGATGCGTCAAATGTCGGCATCGGCGCAGTGCTTCAGCAACAAAGGGAAGATCAGTTGTTGACTTTTGCTTCTAGAACATTGTCTCCGGCGGAACGCTGGTATTTAGCAAGTGAACATGAAGCTTTAGCTTGTTTGTTTGTGGTAGAAAAATGGCATGTGTATTTATGGGGTCGGCATTTCACATTACAAACTAACCACCAAGCTTTAACTACTTCGCTGTCAGCTGGCGCAGTGGGGCGACACCCCTTGCGGATTTTTCGATGGTGCGCCCAGCTATTACAATCTTTCTTCACAATATTGCAAAGGTGCCGATATTGTCGTCGCGGACCCACTATCAAGGCTGCCGCTTCAGCTTCCGCCGTCTCAGGCACCGAAAGAAGAGATAATTGCTTTGGTCACTGCATGCATAAATAAAGAAGAGTCACAGGCAGTCACTGCAAATGATAGTATTTCCCGTCAGCTTATTAGGTTCATTTCTGAGGGATGGCCTCCCAAGAAGCATCGCGCTTTTGAACTTTTTCCATAATTTTCAGTAAAGGACAAACTTTCTTACGCCGATGGTCTACTTTTCCGAGGAGAACGTATTGCTATTCCAGAGTCATACCAGGCTCGGTTAATCCGCCTAGCGCATGAAAACCATGACACGATTATCCGTACGAAGCAGCTGCTTTGCAACAGGTACTAGTGGCCTTGTCTAGATAAACATGTAGAGAGTGCTGTTCGAAACTGTTACATCTGTCAGGCCGCTGAAAAATCAGCTAAACCTGTCTTTGCACCTCTGCACCCAGTTCCCCTTCCAGAGAAACCGTGGGAGAAAGTAGGCATGGACATTATTGGGCCTATTTCCAATGTCCCCTCAGACTGTTGCTTTCCAATCACATTAGTCGATTATTACTCAAAATGGCTAGAAGTTTGTTTCGTTTGAAACGTTACGTCTGAGGCTATATAATGACCTTCATAACTTCCATCTTCTGCCTTGAGGGATTCCCTACCTTCTTAGTGATGGACAACAGTCCTCAAATTAAGACATACCAGTTCGAAACTTTTCTTTCCGAACGAGGCACCCAACACCTCTGTTCTTCCAATTACTATCCTCAAGCCAATGGGCAGGTTGAACGTTTCAACAGGGTCCTGAAAGAGTATATTCAGCTAGCTCAACTGGAGCAGTGTCCTCTCAAGAAAGCAATTACTGAGTATTTGGGTGCTTACCAGTTTTCTTCTCAAACAACCACCAGGTTGTCTCCGGCAATGCTACTTCATTAGCGACAACCCTGCACAGCGGTTGACATAACTGGCATGCCATTACTTTCCACTTTTCATTCCTTTACAGATAATACTATGAGGACGCGTGCCCTTCATAGGCAGAATTACATGAAGCATTATGTCGATGAGAAACGGGTTGATGTGGTGTCGTCACCAGTCCTCTCCAATTTATAAGGATGATCACACATTCTCGTTTCCAAACAACGGGGGGATGATTGGTGCATGTTTTTTTCATTCACAATTGTATAAAGATGTAAGAACTGTAGGATGTGATGAGCGATTCAATTTGCCTGCATAACATTTCTAGCAAGGCCTGCTAATTATACGTATAACCCCACATGCCCTCGCTACAAACAAGGGGAGGATGATGTGGTGTCGTGGTCTTTCGGTTTCTAACACAGTAATCCCGCCCTCAGGTGGCGCTGTACCAATGTACATATTCAGATGCCATGTTGTAAATAGAGAGTTCTGCTTGGGTCACGGCTGCTGCTTCTTCTCTATGGCCGGCATCCGGGCGCTGGGCCCTTTGTTCTTCGTCGGCTTTGGCGTCCCGTGCGGCCGGGTCGACACAACACACATCAGGCGGCAGGAGATAACGGCACTGCCTGGTAAATCCTGCCTGGATAAGCATATGTAGAGCTTCAGAAGTGCATTTGGCTTCAACACCAACATTCTTTCGGCTTTGCAGCAGAAGACACAGGGCATGGACACGTTTAGTTGTCATAGTGGGCTTGTGTTTGATGAAGTGAAATTTTCTGAAAATATCAATGTAGAACCATCTGGCGAGCTTACTAGCTTCGTAGACCTCGGTTCCTATACGGAAGACTGTACAAAGACTACAACAAGCAACCATGGCCTTGTCATCATGTTCCAGCCATTTGAAGGTGGGTAGACCAATTCTACAAAGGCTGCAGCACTCAAGTATTGCATACGTTTTCACGTAGTGTTTTGTCCCCAGATAACACTGTCTTGTTTGTTTTGCCATTCTATTTACAGAAGAGCGATATGCAATGCGAGTGCTTTGCCTTAACAGCAGCAACCGGTACGGTTTTCTGACCTTGGGACCCTCCTCTGTATATCCCTAACGATGTAACCATACCATGCAAAATAAAGACTGATTGATTGATTGATTGAACTCGCACTTTTCGGCACCACCCCTCACTTTTGCAGGAAAATGGACACAACTACTAGGTGTATTTGCTGCTCGTGGAAATGCTAAAGCTTCTGCGCTGCCCAAAATTTTGTTGCAGGTCACACAACCAGATGAAAAGGCTGGACTCTTTTTAGTTAGGAGTGTGGTCCACGATGCATCATTAGAAACAAACAAGAGTGAACACTGCACCCAGTCGCTCGGGCTTTCAGGCATGAAAGTCAGCTCCCAGACTAAACCGAGGCCAACTAAACTGAGACTGAAGAGGCTGAGGCAGAAGTTCCAAGCACAAAAGATTTTTCTGAAGATCTGAAATCAAGTAACGCAAAGAAGCAGTACACATGGCTGAACAAGGAGTTCGTTAACGAAGCAGTGAGTCTCGAGAAGGACTTTCTGCTGCCACCTGCAGAGCCGCTGAGCGCTAAGCAATACTTTGACATGCTTGTTTCCCAATTCATGTTGAAAGCTGTTGAGGATGAGAGCAACAAATACTACTTCCAGAAACACGGAACCCCCCTAAACCTCACTGTTGAGAAAATGACGTCTATGTTGGACATGATCTTCAGGGTGGGACTTGTAAAAATGCACAGGGTCCGTGCTTAGTGGGAAAATGGAAGCGGATACAAATTACAGGCTCAGTTTATGTCCCGAAACAGGTTTGAGAAAATAATGAGAAACCTGCCTTTCTCTGAAATGAAGCGGCCACTGAAAAAATTAGAGAAGACAAGTATTGGAAAGTGCGTCCACGGCTCACTTCCTTGCGCAGCAAATTGGTTGGCTTGCCCGAGAAAAAAGCCAGCCGTGGGTGAAATCTTGACTCCCTTCCGTGGATGTTGTTACATCCACCAATACATGCCTAATAAACTGAAAAGCAAGTGGGGCTTGAAACTTTGGGCGTGTTCTGGAGAATCAGGTCTGTGCTATGGTTTTTATGTTTACCAGGACGGCTACCAGCTTGTGTTGGGAGCTGGTGTTTTGTGTTCGAGCCTTCCAGAGTGAGACGACAATCTAGTTGTCGCTGACAACTTCTTTACTGGCCCTCACTTCATTAAAGAACTCATAAAAATGGGAATCTCCTACATTGGCATCGTCGGCGAAAGCAGACTCAAGTGTGGCAGATCAGAAATTGATGAACCAGCGAGGTCGGTTGCCTCCCAATATCAAAAGACAATGGCGGCCATGAAGTGATATAACTGCACCATGACTCTGCTATCTAACTGCACTGGCACCAACCCTGTTACATCCGTGAAAAAATGGAATAGCAATGAAAAAAAGAGCATGTCTTTGTAGATGGCCCATCGGTCAACCTCTCGCTGAGTGGACTCAAAGGGGAGTGCCTGCGGCAGCGGGATTCCGGACGCTGCGTGTCTGAAGCAAGGGACAATGGTATCCATTGAAATCGGTAGCACAAAGCCGAAAAGAAGTGTTTGGGAGTGAGACAAGCACTAGCCGCACTGCCAGATGTGTCGACACTGCGGCCAACGTTTATAGAAGCACTTTCAGTATGAATACTCAGCGGTGTTGCACGTCTCCACTGTAAGCTGTGGCAGTATCTTGCGCTGTTGTCGCGACAGGCTCCAGCAAGGTGCACCGGATCAAGTGCATCATTGCGTTACGTTGAAAAACTGACCATTCGAAGTTTGAAGAATGCAGGCAAAAGAGATTACACACACTGTTGTTTTACAGCATGGATGTTTGCACGTCTGCAACGCGGATGTACTGTGCGTCCAGCTGCTCATGCGGCTAAAGCACGAACAATTTTATTGTCTTAGTTTTCACTTTGCCCCAGGGGTGCTGTTCTGGACACTGACGAATTCCGTTGTGTTTTCAAATTCCGCCATTTGTCAACTCCGACTGGCCCTAAAGGGACACGGCCTCTCTGTTTGGCTTAAAATATCACTATTATGAAGCTTGACAAGACGACGGTGCAGCATTTATCTCTCTCTCCCCCTTCCATTTATTCGATGACAACCGCAATCGTCTTCATGCATTGCCACTGCACATCTATCAGAGTACAGAGTACGTCCTCGTAGTACAATGTGCTATTTTAGGTGTAGAGTAAAAAAAAAAAAGTGTGTGGGGTAATTTTGACTAGGACGTAAGGCATTTTCCAAAAAGTGGTTGGCAACACTGCGCCAGCATTGAAGCTGTGGCCCTCAAGGAGAGCTGCTGCGATAAAGCACAGCACAACGGAACGCCAGCTAGGGGTTGCAAAGAGAATGGAAACTCAGTCTCAAAGGAAGGTGGCGACGGGAACCAGTGGCGAGAGGCCAAGCACGTGGTGGAATAAGAAAGGCGACGACAATGGGCTGAGCAGTCGCGTGGCCCTGCAGCCGATGCAGCTCATAAGCAACTTCAGTACAGCGGCTCACCCGAGCCGAAGAAGGCGCCAAGAGGTGACGATGCACCAGAACGTGAGCCCCCAGCTAAATTCACCAGCAACAGTTGTCCGAGCCCATGCCGCAACACGGCGGTGCCCTGCAGCAGCGCGATTGGGAAGACGAACAACATGGCGACCAATGTGGCAGCACAGCGGGAAAGCCGGACCGAGGAGGAGAAAATAACTTCGCGGCGCTCACCATGGCGGTCCACGAGCACGAGAAACGTCGCCGACAGACAAGTACAAGTCCAGCGAGATGGTCATTGTCGTGTCTCCACCCACATCCCCCGAATGTCCTAACTCCAGCCAGCAACGAACGAGTTCAATGCCAGCAGAGGTGGGCTGAGGACAGCACAGCCAGAGCCGCGACATATGAACTAATTATCAGTGTTAATGCCCAGTTGTGTAGCTCATGTCTTTCCAGCCTGAACATGCGGGCCTATTTGACGAAGACTTGGTAATTTGGCAACAAGCTAGGTGTGTTGTCAACAAACTCAAGCCAAGTGAGAAAAAAATTTTTTTAGGCTGCTGGAAGGTACACGGCTACTCCCTACAACTATACATGTGCCTTAAGTTTACTTTTGGAAATGATGCACTAATTAATGCACTGGTCGCCTATAGAGAAGTTGTTAATAAGATAGGATAGTTTCTTTTATTCTCACCCCCTCCATCAACTTTGTATTGGTAGAAATAAAATAATAATAATAATAATTATTATTATTATTATTATTCTTATTATTATTATTATTATTATTATTATTATTATTATTATTATTATTATTATTATAATTATTATTATACGATGTAATTTCAAAGTGTGCTTTTCTTTCTTGAGAGGTTCCTGCCATTATTCCCACAGCAGAAATGAAACCAGAGATGAAGCCATTAATATTCTGGAAATAGAATTTGCAAAGCTGCAGGCTTTCGACATTCCTCCAAATGTGCTGCAAAAGGAACGGGCAGATGCGCAGTAGAGAATCATCTCGCTGCTTAGAGATGCAGATGAACTTGTGAAATCCAGCCATATCGCTCAAGTGATCCCGGGAATTCTCTCAATACCGCACAGCAACGCTGAGTGCGAATGGCAATTCAGCAGCGTGAGAAAGACTTGCACTGAATGCCACGCTTCTATATAGAACAAGGTGCCTCAACAGGTACTTGAGATCAAATGTCGCAAGACCATGCTATTTGAAGGTCTATTCAGAGGAATTCTTGGAAGGCCAGATCTGCGCCAACAAAAATTTAGCAGCAGTGGTAACAGCAGCGAATGACATAGCTTGGACTATTGTAAATAGTTACGTATGCATACAGAACACTGACTTGGTTGTTTAGCACTCAGTTGAAAAAAAAAAAAAGTGTAATGATGCACGTGGAAAACTTCACTGGGGATGATATTCACATAGCGCATGACGAGATGGGGAGGTGCAACGAGTGATGAGCGTGGAGGTGATTTGTTCGATGCCAATGCCACGGCCAGCCCCCTTATCATCAACACAGTGACACTGATGTGCTGACACTATGTTCGATATGGCTTTTGCCATGGAATGATGTTTGTACAAGAAGTTTTCACTACGCAATGTGAAAGTGCCGAGGATTACACCACTGATAGGGTGAAGTATGCAAACCTGCTGTACCATTATGCAAAAACATGAGAACAGATTACAGAGGCATCCACGCAGCGAGGAATTGCCAAGAGCGTGAGAGCAGGAAACAGAAAGCGGTCATGGGAAAGAGTGCCAAATGCCTGTCTAAAGTGTAAAAACACTGCTAACGAGATTAGGTACATCCCAGTAGGGATGGGCATTTAATTTGAGTGGTAAACTGATTGGATAAGGGTATGGCGAGGCGGACCAGCAGTGGCCACCTCTCCTTTTCTTTGTTGATCGCTGAGTATCAAAGATTGTATGGAACTCACTTTCTTTCAGTCTAGGCTGTAATCACTTAACTGATCGATCAGTAAGACTCTGTACGATGCAACTTTTGTCTGGGCCGTAACCACTTGGTGGTCGAACAGTGAGACTCAGTTCATTGCATGTTGCTACAGTGTTCTAGGCTCTAACTTAGAAAGTTAAGTAGAAGAGTAAGGCACTGTTCATATCTATGTTGTCATCAGTGTGCGTCAGCAAGCTGTACATCCGACTAAATATTTTGCTACAAGATATCTTCCAGTTTTATTACCTCCTACCTGCCTGCTGCTTCATCAGCATTGATAACCTCCTTCTTGGGACTTGATCCACTTTAAGGGGGGGACATGGTACCTGGGGCTATCTTGTTCATTTTCTGACCAGATTCAATTAAAAAGCACAGACATGTATGTATTTCATTGTGCTGATTTTAAAAGTGCAGTAATTTTTTCTTTGACTAAAATAATTATTGAGATAATTAAATTATTTGGTGAGACAATAGATAATAATAAACTGGGCAGAAATTATGTTTAATGCATGAGTGGAAAGCAGCATGAATAAGAATCGAACTGCTGCAAGCAGTTTTCAAATCTAACAACAATTAACAATTTAGCAGTCCACTGAAATTTAGCATTTACAGTACAGGTACTAACGATCAAGAACATAGGCAGTTTAAAAAATTATAGAAGAAGTGAAGAAGGAATTTGCTTGCAGCATTTCAAGCTTTATGCATTTAGCTTCATACAGCAAAAAACATTACAGCTGTAGCTATTCCAGAGCTTGAGCAATTGTTGCACCAAACAAGCAGGGTGAGTAAAAGCTTATTTTGAGAAAATGCTAGAAAACAGATAAAGCTCATTTTGAACCACGTGTAATAAAAGATATTGAAATATTTTTGTTATATGATTGGTCTCCACTAGGGACATAACCTGCATGCCTACTGCTGCAGCACACGTCATTCAGAAGCAGCATATCGATATAAAAGCCCAATTTTTGCGCTTTTTCTCAATCGAAATATAGTTTGGTGATATAAATTGCTGTTGGGGCTGAAATATCAATGCAAGATGCAAGAAACTTGGTCAGCATTTGCGACAATGCCTGTACGTTACGAAAACACTATATTCAGAAAATTGATCTTTTCCACGATTTTTCATCTCTAAGACCAGTGTGGCCCCTTAAAGAGAATGAAACCAAAACATAACCAATATGATTACTTGAGTGGAGCCGAGTGCAGCGGCTGATCGCACTACACTGCCTTTTATGGCACGGACCACCTAACCATACTATGTAACCGAAGTGTGTAATGAAGAACTGAATTATTCGACAAATGTAACTGCTTCATTGAATTTAGTAAAAGTTTGTTAGCAAAAGTTCAGTCGTTATGTCCGAGGCTGGAAGGCGTGCTTGGACTTCGTCAAGCACTGCCTCCCAGGCCTGAAAATCCACCCTATTTGGATTTCTGGCTGGTGTGGTGGAAAAAGTAAACACGAAAGGAAACACTCTGCTGGCTTCATTATTGCAGCAGCACTTACATTGAACTTCAAGTTTTGTTTTGAAATAAAGTCTTTCCCATGCACTTCTAAATTCTTTTGGGGAGAAGAACCAGTGTGAGCTCATCACATAACAGCTCTGGCAGTGAAATTGTGCGTATGGACATCACAGATGGTGCCTTGTACCACAAGCCCTTGGAAGGCTCCCAATGGAGTGACCTACCACTCACTCTCAACACTAATGGCACCAAAGCATTCAACTGTGACAAGAGAGCCTTGCAGCTCATCCACTGCATAATATAAACGAGCTACCTGGAGCATTGAATTGGAGCAATGTTATCCTTGATGGTTTCCAGTGTGGCAGAGGACATCATCTAGAGATGACCAAAGCTTTAGAAGTCTTTGTGGAGTAGGTGCTTTGGACAGGATCCATGAATTGTGCAGAAATAATGGAGAGCATAGCACAACGGAATGCAGGATTGTCTTACAGACAGTCAGGGTCGCAATCTGAACGAAAATTCAGTCTAAAAGCAAAGGCGGCAACGGGACAGGCATAAGCTGCACAAGGCCAAGCGCATGGTGGAACAAGAGGGGGAGACAATAACGGGCTGAGCAATCGCGCGGCCCTGCAGCTGATGCAGCCCACAAGCAACAATCAGTACAGCGGCTCGACTGAGCTGGAGAAGGCGCCAGGACGTGAAGATGCGCCAGAATGTGAGCCCCTCGGCTCAATTCAGCAGCAACCATTGTCCGAACCCGCGCCGCAACATGGCAGTGCCCCGCAGCAGTGCAACCGGAAGACTAACAACATGGCACGAACAATGCAGTGGAGCGGGAAACAGACAGGTCGTCGACAGACGAGTCTGAGTCCAACGAGTTGGTCATTGAAGAGTCTGCACCGTGATCCCCTGAACGTCCGAACTCCAGCTAGCAACGAATGGGTCCGTTCACGGAAGGGATGGGCTGAGGACGTGGTGGAATAAGAGAGGCGATGACAACGGGATGAGCAGTCACGTGGCCCTGCAGCTGATGCAGCCCACAAGCAACAATCAGTACAGCGGCTCGACTGAGCTGGAGAAGGCGCCAGGACGTGAAGATGCGCCAGAATGTGAGCCCCTCGGCTCAATTCAGCAGCAACCATTGTCCGAACCCGCGCCGCAACATGGCAGTGCCCCGCAGCAGTGCAACCGGGAAGACTAACAACATGGCGACGAACAAAGCAGTGGAGCGGGAAACAGACAGGTCGTCGACAGACGAGTCTGAGTCCAACGAGTTGGTCATCGAAGAGTCTGTACCCAGATCCCATGAACGTCGAACTCCAGCCAGCAACAAATTGGCCCGTTCACGGCAGGGGTGGGCTGAGGACGGCATAGCCGGAGCCGTGACATATCTTCTGAAGTGAACAATGTGTGTGCCTGGCTGCATAGGTGGCTAAAGGGCGAACAATCCCAGAAGCACTTGTGGGCTCTGCATGATCTAGTTCATTGTGCTAAATGGTACTGCATTATTCCTTATCTGGATAAAAGGCTGCGATAGACATCATGAGCGTGTGATGTGCATTTTTAGATCAAGGACATTATCAAGTATACCTACATTGTCAATGAACTGACAGTTGAAATTGCTAGAGGTAATGGAGCCTAGAGTAGGGAAGTGTGCCTAAAGTTTTACCCAACCTACTGTTAAGTCTTTCAAATGTGCCAAAGAAAAAAATAGTTCCACAGCAAGACAACATGGTCGAAGAGAGACGTTCGAAAAAAAAGTAATCAAACTGCACAGAAATCTTTGAATTTACTTCGGCAAGCGGTTTGAGTCAGTTCGAACAAAAATTGAAAATCTTCGCTTGCCGTCTACGAGTTGTAGGATTGTCAGCTATGATGACAGCAATAGTTCTGTCGCCTTTATGTGATGAAGGCTTTGAAGAGTGCACGCTACTTTGCAGCTTTGGCAGTGATGAAAATCACCCAACAATCACTTGCTTCAGCCAAGCCTTTACACTCCCAAACCCAAACGCTCCTCTAAAAATGGCAATGACAGGTAACTGCGCCTTCACTTTGGATCCTGTGCTCATGTCGCCGGACATGAGCCTAAGCAAAAAGATATGTCTCAGTTGAAAAACAAGCTAGGAACGAGAGGCTCAACCTGTTGAAGTCAGTCACCTTTAAAGAAAGTGCTATTAGTGTAGTAGAACACGACTGCAACCACCCATCTGATGAACATACAGAAAGAAGGCCTTGAAGTTATCTGCAGTGCCACGCCACCACCACAGAAATGAGACATGTGCCCCAGCAGCTGCTTTAACTGGGGAGAGTTCATTTGTCTCTGGTGCTTTAAAGCAGTCTTCCCAACAATCAGTGAAGCTTCTGGCAGGCATTAAGCCTGTAATAGAAAAAACAAAGATGGAAAGGCAGGTTTTTGAGAGCCTCTTTTGAGATATTGCTGATCTGCTGCCTAATTGATCCCTTGTGTCGCTAGGCTGTGATTTGCATTCTGAAGAATTTGCAGTGAAGGTAACAAAGTTTTACTTGGTAATGCGCGTGCATATTTACTCTAGGCACCTCGCAGAGGCACACCTAGAGTTTGTTGGTGGGCCATCCTGGTGCTTCAGGTTTACGCACCACAAAGCGTTGGCAAAGCGAGCCCGGACAAGTATGTGCCAGAATCTGCCAGCAGATTTTTAAGGAGAAGCTAGAGAGAATTCAAGCTTTCACAAAGAATGAAAGTGAAAATCACAGCATTAGCAACAGTCATATTATAAATATGGGTAAGGTGCCACTGACATTTGACATTCCTACACTATAAGAAAAAAATAGAGCACTTGGGGAGTATTTCTGTCACACAACAATAATCGTCATCCACCTCGCGTTATCACCGCGGTTCCTGCACTTCCTGGTCACGGACGGCGCACGCGTTGTCAGTGCGACATAGCATTCCTGATAGGAAAGTGGCGAGAGCCGTGTTTTCAAGAAAGGAAACGGCAGCAAACCAGATGGCGATTATTGTGTGGCAGAAATATTCCCCAAACACTCCATTTTTTTCTTAGAGTGTATGGGAAGGAATGGGGCACCGAAAGGTGACAAGGCCATCACGATCAAAACTACAGCCCATGAAAAAGTGCACTTCACTGTTGTGCTTCACATGCTGCACTGATGGGCAAAAGCGTCAGCCTATGATAATATTCAAAAGGAGGACGATGCCCAAGGACGCCTAGAGTTTGTTGGTGGGCCATCCTGGTGCTTCAGGTTTACGCACCACAAAGCGTTGGCAAAGCGAGCCCGGACAAGTATGTGCCAGAATCTGCCAGCAGATTTTAAGGAGAAGCTAGAGAGAATTCAAGCTTTCACAAAGAATGAAAGTGAAAATCACAGCATTAGCAACAGTCATATTATAAATATGGGTAAGGTGCCACTGACATTTGACATTCCTACACTATAAGAAAAAAATAGAGCACTTGGGGAGTATTTCTGTCACACAACAATAATCGTCATCCACCTCGCGTTATCACCGCGGTTCCTGCACTTCCTGGTCACGGACGGCGCACGCGTTGTCAGTGCGACATAGCATTCCTGATAGGAAAGTGGCGAGAGCCGTGTTTTCAAGAAAGGAAACGGCAGCAAACCAGATGGCGATTATTGTGTGGCAGAAATATTCCCCAAACACTCCATTTTTTTCTTAGAGTGTATGGGAAGGAATGGGGCACCGAAGGTGACAAGGCCATCACGATCAAAACTACAGCCCATGAAAAAGTGCACTTCACTGTTGTGCTTCACATGCTGCACTGATGGGCAAAAGCGTCAGCCTATGATAATATTCAAAAGGAGGACGATGCCCAAGGACGCCTGCCCGGCGTTGTCACAGAGACAAATGTCAAGGGCTGGATGGACGAAGATATGATGGGCAGGTGGCTCGAGAAGTGCTTTTTGAAGCAACTAGATGTTTTTTTTTTTCATGCCAAGAAGGGCCTTCTGGTCATGGACAGCATGCGGAGAACTCATCGGAAGTTTTCATCTGCCATAAGCTCCTGGTTGTGGCTGTACATTGCGATTTATCACGAATGCCGGAGCCAAATATTGTATTGAGGAGGCGTCAATTGCTCATGCTTGTCGGTTCCAAGGGGCAGAGAATAATGCCGGGTAATGGACTGTGTAATAGCATGAAGGCATAAATCACGCCCCATACACCAATGCTTGCAACACAATATTTGTAAAAGAAAAGTGCGCTCATTTCTAATCCCACCCATTAAACACCAGTGCCCCTTCGTGTCTTCTTACAGCTTTCCCATACAATATTTTAATGTCAAAGTGACACATGCTTGTGACTTGGTTTTTTCAGCTGACACTGACCGGTGGAGACTTGTACGGCAACTACAGCTTCATGCCACTACAACAAAAGAGGGTTGCTTGCATTCACAAAATATTGACTGTGTGGCTTTGTTCTTGCTATTTTTTACCATAAAAAATAAAGTTTGTCAGTTCACAAGGTGTCTTCCATCTATTTTTAGGATTTGCCCGCAGTATAAAGGGCAACCGCTGTCTTGAAGGCCATGGCGGAGCAGCCTAGCTACAACCCATTTCAGGCGAGAGCCTGTGAGAGCAGTATTTGCCGAAAGGTGGAAGTGCCGGAAGTGCGCGTGACGATGCAGAGTTGCATTGTGGGTCAAGTGCGTTGCATGTGTGCTGAGCCGGCTGAGCTTTGTGTGCGATTCTGTTCAACGTGCATCTGTGGACGTATACTGCGACAGGATCGCACATTGTTGAATAGGCGAGCGAAGCATCGAGTGCTGACCATCCAGGAAAAACTCTCCATCATGAATGCCATTCAACATGGAGCGAAGAAGTCTGTGTTGGCATGGAAGAAAGGCCTACCACTTCCAACGGTTTGTGGCACTTGGACAGCCAGGGAAAAGGCGCTTAATGGCGCACCATCCAACCTGAACTGTTGTCGCTTAAGGGGCTCAAGCTACCCGGACACCGAGGAGGCGTTAATGCGAGGGCCAAAAAATGCAAGGGCCCAAGACTTGCCTGTAAGCGGACTCCTCCTCACAGAAAAAGCGCAGTGATTCACCACACAAATGGGCCATGAAAGTTTTGTCTGCAGCAGTGGCTGGCTCGCTAGATTAAAGGCGCGATACAATCTAACCACAAAAGTTGTTTCTGGCGAAGGTGCAGCACTAGACAAAAACAGCAGAGGACTGGCCAGCGGCAAGCTACAAGATATCTTGTGGGAATATGCCCCTGAAGACGTTTTTAATATGAAGAAATCGGCACTTTTTTTTAATATGTTGCCGAATCGAATGCTAGCTTTTAAAGAGAAGCCAGCATGGGTGGTAAGCAGCCGAAGGAGAGATTATTGGTTGCATTTGCGGTCGATATGGCAGGGAATGAAAAGTTGCCACTCCTTGTTATTTGCAAGGCCGCGAAACCGAGATGCTTCAAGGGTGGATGAATTCCCTCAGGCATGTTGTATCGCTACAGCACCAAGGCTTGGATGACCTCGAAGCTATCTGAGTACATGTGCCTGCTGGACTACCGCTTCACCACTAGCGGAAATTGTGATGGTTGTTGACAAAGCACCGGCACTTTTCACCATGAAGCCAAAGTTCCTGGGGGCAAACACAACAACACTGCCTCAGCCCTTACGCCAGCTAATCATTCGGCCAGTGAAGCACCTCTACCAAAAAAACTTTCTGCACAGGATGCTTCTTGCCATGGAAAGTGGCAAGACCTACAGCACAGACATGCTAAATGCCTTCCACTTGCTGGCGTAATAGTGGCAGCAAGTACAACCTGCTATTGTTCAGAACTGCTTCGCGTGTGCGCAGTTCATTGTACTCGCCCAACAACAAAGCCCAAGCAAAGTAAATGCAAACGAAGAAAGCACTGATGAAAGCGACTGCAAGGCGCTGATTGCAGAATGAAACGGGAAACAGCGCGGTAAACGACGACGAAGAAGGAACACACACACCACACCACACGTATACAAGTAACGTCGTCTACCGCATTCCCTTGTCATGCGGCAGAGTCTACATCGGCCAGACTGGCCGGTGTTTAAATGATAGACTTCGTGAGCATAACAATAACGTGACCAGTTCCGTTAGTGGCCATTTGGGTATTCATTGTAAGCAATGTGGTTGTCGCCCTAAGTTTGAGAATTGTGACGTGTTAGCTAGGAACCAAAATCAAATGACAAGAGAGATTATCGAAGCGCATCACATTTCATTGTTAAAAGAAAAGTGTGTTAGTAGTCCATCTGTTTTACTATCTGACAAAGAAATTTCGTATTTATCGGCTAACCGTATCAACTGAACCGCTTACGCCTTCCAGTCACGATGCACCATGTGGCGATGACCAAGGTTTCTGTTTTTTGTTTCTCTGTGTTTTTTCATGCTTTGTTTATGTCATTTTGTTTGTGACGTGGTGCGCCTAAAAGTGTATTTATATACTTTTCGCCCGAATAAACTTCAGTTGTAAGTCAGCGCTTCGTGTGGTGTGGTGTGTGTGTTCCTTCTTCGTCGTCGTTTACCGCGCTGTTTCCCGTTTCATCATGCTTTACCAACTAGCCAACAAGTTGATTGCAGAAGTCTGGGAAAGACAGGGTGGCGGTGACAGAGTGCTGTTTTCTACATTTTGTGATGTCGGCAAAAATTTCAAATGTGCGAACATTTGTCTGACAGTGATGTTAGCAACAATGTCAGTGGCAAGTTGCCGAGCGCAAGCGACGGTGAGGACGCCGGCAACAACAACGCTGAGCTGGAGGATGTGCCGTGTCCCTCAGTAACAGAAGCAGCGCGAGCACTGGATGTGATGTGGGTGTTTGCAGAAAAGATAGGCTTGATGGACAAATTGGCCTTCCACTTGGATGGCTTGAAAGCTGCAATTGTCACTGTGAGGAAGCTGAAGCGGCAAACAAGAGTGACAGATTTCTGAAGTGCTATTTCCTCAGAATAAAAATGCTTCTCGTTTTTTTTGCGAAACATGTTTCATTTCACACGCAGGTAAGTGCATATTTCTTACTTTCGGGTAAGCTGTAGTGCCAGTTGGCACGTAGTTTCTTTGCGCCCCCGTCAAGTGCAGGTTTAACGAGGTTCCACTGTATTCCGGCAAAAAAATGCTGCAAGACGACAATACAAGCAACATAAAAGGGACCTTTCAAGGTTCTCCACTATGGGCAGGCGACGTGAAGTTGTGTCGTAGGACTGAGTTAAACCAGCATAGATGGAAACTAACTTGCCTGCAACAGCCACTTCCACCCTTCCGCCTGAAACCCACAGAACAGCACCTCCTCCCATGCCAGTGCATTCGAAGACGATGAAAACGATAGTTCCCCAAGTGACTGACAGCTACCACACACACAGCGGAAGACAGACAAATGCACAAGATCGCTTTAACCTCTAGCCGCTCGGGTGTTTCATTTAATAAATGCTGTTGGAGGGTGGGCTGGAGCCACCAGCACCAAAACAAAAACCTGAAAAATACTGAAACCGTAAATTGTGCTATGGAGTGTGGGAATTCAGGCGTCCGCCCCAGTTGCTCGACACCATTTTCCCTTGAAGAATTCTTGCATTACTGTCGTCCCAACCGGACCGGTGGCAGCGGGTCGTAAATCGCCGTCACTTCGCTGCCGCCCCGCCCTTCAAAAGTTTAACACGGCGTCCCATTGGCCTAATTTTGGCGGGATTCGGACCTTGCTCGCGCTCGCCTATACGCGGGGGCGAGCAAGTGGGATGTCCCCAAGTGGGAGACCACTTGGGGACATCGGAGGGTGCGGTGCGTATACGTTTTGGCCTCTCCGGCCGGCGGCGATCCTTTGTTCTTTGTTCTTCGTCGCTGGCCGGTGGTTACGTCGTCTTGTCGGGGCCACGGCCCCCGCGGGCGTGTGCTCCCTTCCGTGGTCTCGAAGTCTCGAGGCAGCGCCTCGCAATCGTGCACCGTATGTTTCTTTCAAGTGTTTCTATGTCTATTCCGTTTCTTCTACTCTGGGGTGGAAGATCGCGGGAGTGCTGGCCGAAGCGTAGGTCGGCTCTCCAAACTTGATTCTTTGTTTGTTTTGTTTTATAGGTGTGCCATTCGCGGCCACTAATCGATATAGTTTGTAACTCGTATTAGCTAATTGGTGTCATGTGTAATTATGTCACTCACGATTGGTTCTGGTGTAAAACAGTTCATCTCTTTGTACTGAAATCCCAGTAATAAATCCCTAATTTGGAGAGTGTCGCCTAGGGTCTCCCTCGCTGCGCGTGACGGCTTGCCGTCCCTTCACGGTGACGGGGCGAGTTCTCGCGCGCAGCAGTGCGAAGAGAACACGGCGCGAGACGAACGAGGACGCGGCGCCCTGCATGCAGCTCGCAGTGCTCGAACCCGCGGTGGTGTTTGGCGCGTACAGCTAAAGAGTATATAGTGAGGACCGTGTGTGCCGGGAGTCGGTGGTAAGGGCAACGAATAACATAAGTAAAACCAATGGACGACACCACAGGAGAAAGAAAAGTTGAACAGAAAAATGTTTTCTGCCCTTACGATCAACTAATCAAATGTTGATGCCAAAAACCTTTCAACCACACTATGCTGACTGTCTCGTCGGGGCCAAATTTCAAATAAAAATATTCTTTAAGTACCAAAGACTACTTCATTGTATAATGCTACACTTCAATAAAACAAATTGCTGTTTATACCAAGTGGCCTTGCCTTGCCAGGTACCACGTCATCGATGTTTTGTAATAGCTTTTGCTCCAGCTGACTCGTAGTCAGAGGCCTATAGACATCATTATCTTCATTTCAAATTATGCGGCGGCAGAGGCGATGCAACGGAAGTAACGGCTCGCGGTGCACTAGGACGGGTCTCGCGCTGTTTCGTTTCACTGCAAATATTTCGAGCCACTGCCCGCCGACACACTAGCTTTCGTTCTGTTTGTTTTGACTCGTTAAAATGCTTTCACAATTTTTATCGACAGTACAGAAGTTGCTTGTGCTGCACCAAGCACCATACATGAACATATTCTCATGTTTTACAATTACAAAAGACACTACTATCAAGTTCATAGCGGATATCACCACCCAGGGGAATTATAAGCTTCGAGACCTTATGGTGGCCGTTACACAGATTCATTAATTACATCAGACTGTGGAATCTGTTACTTTTTCCAACCTGGAGATGTAGTGCTGGCAGAAAAAGAGTTTCCTCAGATAAGAGGAAGGCTTGCAAAGCATGAGACAAAGTTTCAAATGCCAGCCTTCGCCCATCCCGACCATCCGTTTACCCAAGAAGAAGTCAACACAACGTATAAAGTTGCAAATACCGGAATACACATGAAAAGACACCATCCAGTGGAAGAAAATTTATAGCATTTTGTCTGAAAAACTGTCCTCAGACCTACTCTTGTAGGAAAAATAATAGATACGTGTGGGGTGCTTGCAAAAAGCTGTGGAAAACCTTGGCTACTTGAACACCATCACTGTCTGTACACTTTTATTCAATAAGTTCCCTCCATAGAAGGTGCCAGGAGTCTCATCCCTGCCTATAGCTGTGTTGTTGTACTCCTATTTACTGAAATGATTATGCTTCAATGAACTCTAATTACTAAAATAGTTTCAGTGTCCATGAACAATCATGTGTTGAAGGAAGTGCCTGTAGCACGTACTACAAGCCTAGTGATGTTTGACATGCAACTGGTCCTATTACCATGTCAACCTTCACATGGTGTAAAAGGGTACACACCACTTGTATAGCTTTCAAAATTTGACTTGGTACAGCAGTTACATTCTGATTGCATGCATGCAGTCCTTGAAGGTGTGTTGTTAAACAACTTGCAGAAATTTGGTTTGGTCATGTTTTGTAGCGGGCGTACATTGGAAAGCCAGCCAAGCATCAGTGAGTGATTACATGGCTGCTGAACATAAGGCCACCTCAATTTTGTAGAGGACTGCCATGTTCACTAGAGGACCACAGCATGTGGGTAGCCAGCGAATGAAAATCGTGGCTTCTATTTTACTATGTGCCATGAGTTGACAGCCCCGGACCGTTTCACTATCTTTATGTACAAGGTTGAAGAGCTGTACGGAAAGTCAGCTATGACATTTAATGTTCACCAGCTGTTCCACCTTCTACAAGGTGTACAAAAGCTTGGACCTTTGCGGTGTCATTTTCTATGCGTCTACGCATATTTCCACGATGGCAAGTCTGAAAAAGTGCAACAGCAAACCCTGGCAGTTTAAAACAATGTATAAATACAGAGGAAGGCAGCACGATGCGTGTCGAACGACGACGGAGGAGCACCAGCCTACATGTGCTAGGCCTAACGACAGCTGCAACGACCGCGAAAGTGATGGCTCCTGCGATGGCTCCTGCGATGAAGAGATTGACATTGCGCTTGAATTCGTCAGTGCCTCGGAAAAGAAGATCAGTTTCTCCAAAAGAAGAACAAAGACCATGCAGTGAGGTTCGTGCGGCGACAGTTTTGTGTGACACCCTTCTGCTGACAGCACTTGTGACAGGTGCAGCATGCCCTACTTGTTGAGCTCAAACACGCCTTTCGGGAGCCGGCAGGAAAGTGCAAGGGACTTTGGTTGTTTCTGAAACTTCACTGTGAAAACAGCGAATGCTTCGTGACAATGCTTTCATCATCCCATATGTCGCTGTGTATTACGGTGGATGGCAGCAGCAGCGCAAACAAACAGCACGACGGTGGAAGCTCTCGAGATAGTTTCGCCATAGATGTGAAGGCGGTGGTGGCTGCACGCGCCGTCGGCATTGGGCATGAGCAGCTAAGATTTTGCTCCATTATCGGACTCCAAAGCCAATGCAACACCGAGTCCGATAACGAAGAAGGCACATACTGCTGCCATGGAAGCTGTGCGTGAAAACTTGCACGGATACAGAGAATTGACTAAAGAGGTAGGAGGCAAAACTGATGTGGCTGTTAGGTTTGACCGTACTTGGCAGTAGAAGGGCCACAAAAGCCACAACGGGATTGGCACAGCTGTCTCCTTAAATACTGGCTTCTGCTTGTACATTAAGGTAATTTTAAATTGCTGCCTGACATGCTGTAGGCACAACGATATGGGCCCAGACGAGGAAGTGTGGCAGGCATTCCATGGACCAGTTTGTGAACAGAATGCAGACTGTTCGTCCCATGCTATGGAAACAGGCTGCAATGCGCATTTGGCAGAGAACGTTGAGTTATGACGCTCCGCTGCGTTTCACGAAGTTCCTGAGCAACGGTGACAGCAAAGCATATAGTGCAGTCCCAGAGTCAAAAGTCTACGATGCTTTGAATATAGAAAAGGAAGACTGCACTAACCATGTGGCCAAAAAAACTTGGCACCGCACTACGGAAGCTCCATGTGCCACTACCACGAGGGTGGAAAATGAAAGAGCCGGCCATCCAGAAGCTCCAAACATATCAGATTGCCATAACAAGCAAGAGGGGGAGTGTACAGGACATATATACTGCAATGTGGGCATCATACTTTAACTCTTGCTCAAAAGACAATGCTGGCTGTCCCAAGTTTTGCCCTCCAGGAACAGACTCGTGGTGCAAACATAAACGCACTAAAGCACCTCGGGAACCTGCACTGCACCACACACCTCTTCTAACAAAAGCCCAGGGATTGGCTGTTTCGTTTATTTATAGGCAGCTAACAGACGAGAAGCTTCATGCTTGATTTGATGCATTCAAGGGAAAACCCAAAATGCGTCAGTATCTCTCAACAGTAAGATACGGCTACTCTGCCCTAAAACTAAGTTTGTCTCCCAAACGGTTATCAAAACTGCCACAGCCATTGCAATCCTGTGGTTCAATAAGGGTCATGCTACTTTCGGGCACGTCTTGGAAGAGCTCCACATACTCCCATCTAAAGATCTAGTTGCCTTCAGTGGTTTTCGTGATGAGAGGCGTATCAAGAGAATGTCTGACCACCTGACAGCCGAAACCAGAGCCCACTGTCACTGTGGAGTGAAAAAGCGCATGCCTGGAAGAGTCTGTTCGCAAGGATCGTGAGGGCACAACTTGCGCTGCTGGACAGTTTTAGTGACTTCTCATACTTTTCAAAGTTCTGTTGAACATCATGGCCCAAGATTGCACATTTACAACAATACTGTCATAAGACAAAAAGGTTTCAAACTTTCAAATGCGTTTTTCTCCTTTTGCAGTTTTGTGTGATCTGTGCCACTTAGAAGCACTAGTTAGTATACTTAGAATTGTCATACATCTATGAAATTTTCCACCCTAGTTTTCCGTGCCTAGAAGGGCGCTGGTGATTACCACACAGAAATGGATGCTTCGCGTTTCCAGAAATGGTTTGTTGAACAGCTGCTACCGAACATCAAGCCATACAGTGTGATTGTGATGGATAATGCGTCATATCACAGTGCTCAGGTTGAGAAGCTACCAAGCTCATCATCCAGAAAAGTGGAAATCCAGTCCTGGTTGATATCGAAAAATATTCCTTTTTCGAATGACCAACTGAAAAGTGAACTGCTGCAGCTCGATAAGCAGAATGAGCATCTTTTCCTTGCTTACCAGGTTGACAAACTTGCCAGTGCTGCCGGGCATGAGGTTGTGCGCTTGCCTGTTTACCACTGTGAGCTAAATTCTATAGCGCTTGCATGGAGCCAAGTCAAATGCTATGTTGCTTCAAGGAACACAGACTTCAAGATTGAATCTGTCGAGAAGCTGCTGCAGGAAGGAATCGCAAGTGTGACACAACAGAATTGACTCCATGACTGCACTCGCGTGATGAGGCTTGAGGATGAGGCATGGGAGCGTGATGGCATTATACAAACAGAAAGTCTCATCATTTCTTTGTGCTCAGACTCAAGTTCTTCAGATGAGTTGAGCAGCTCCGACATGAGTGGAATTGATGAACTGCCGTGACATATCTCCATGTGTGCCTTGCCAAGGCTTCGAGCAAATGATTGCACATGTACCTAACCAGAAACTAACCGGTAGTCCTCAGAAACCAGTTTCTGAGGACTACCGGTCACTGCTGTTTCTTTACATTTTTATCGCTTCTTCAATTAATTGTGATTTTATCTGCTAATCGCTTTCGTTGCACTTCGTGCATGTTCTGGTTACGTTATCGTGATGTGAGAATGACTGCTGGGATTTTGTGTGCCAAAACCACGTTGCGATTATGAGGCATGCTGTGCTTGAGGTTCTACAGATTTTGACCTCTGGGGGTTGTTTAATGTGCACCCAAATATAAGTACACGGGCATCTGGCATTTCCAGTTCATTGAAATGCAACACGCTCAAACATGAGCCTTTTGTGTCAGCAGCCAGGTACTGTAAGCACTGTACCGTCACCGTGGCTGGGATGTGATTATCTTGGTCGTGAATGCTAACGTTATATGCTGCATCAGTGAGATCCACATTGCTTAGTTGAGCCTTGAAATGTTCAAAATAAGGCTCCGTTTTCTTTTTGATCTCATGTCAATGGCGCTTGCTGCCTTGTTTCATTTCTGTCACAATGGGACCTGAATATGTGATACCACTAATCATTTTTGTGTTTTATTTACTCATTTACTGGGTTATTTTACTCTGGCTTTCCTTGTTATCAATGTGTTCCTACTCTTGCGTGTTTAGATTTGTTTATTAGAAATGGTTATTCTGCCGAGCAATACCAGTGACCGTTGTGATAATTTTGATGCATCAGTGGAGCACGTCCTTATAGAATGCCCGAAATATGAAGAACAGCGTGTTCGACTTAGTGATCGACTCAAGAGACTTGAGAAACGACCACTCTCAATTTGCAAGGTTTGGACCATGGCCAAATCCTGACAATCAAAGACGGGCTACGAGTGCTCTTTGGGATTTTTTAATTGATACAGACTTAATGAACTGCTTACGATTGTCATGGTTCTTTACTGTCATAGCATTGTATTATTGAGAACACTTTCTAGTCATGTCATGTGTCCTTGTATGGGATACTGGCTGTGTGGACTGCATGCGAGGTGTTATGTGACACAACCGTCTATGTGCTAGACTCTGCCCTTGGACTCTGCAACTGCTAAGTTGTACGACGCATGTTGCATATGTGCGTAGTTCAGCTGATTGTTTTTCTTTTTCTATTTTTTGTTTGTTTCCATTTTTCTTGTTATGGCCTCTTTCTTCTTGATGGTGAGATAGCCGGCTCTAATGTAGCCTACCTTGTCATGTTATTTTTTTTCTATTTAAATAAAAAAAAGTTTGAGCTCGAGTGAGTCTGGTCGAGAAAAGGTTTAGGTAGTTCGGATGAGGGAAATTTGGTGAGCCTGAGTCACAGTGAGCTCTCGGAGCAAAATAGTTTTCTTGAGTATGTGAGCTCCAGTTTTTGTTTTTGCCGACCTATGGTCACAAGCACGAAATCTCAGTTGCCATGGATTTCCAGCTGAAAGTTGTTATGGTTATGTTCTGTGTCGTGACTCACACATGTAAAACGTCATGTTGACATCGAGTGCCAGCAAAAGGTTGTAATGGTTATGTTCTGTGTCACAAGTGCATTAGTGTTATCAGTGTCAGCAAAAAGTTGTTATGGTTATCACGTTCTGTGCCATAAGTGCAAAACAATATGTTGACACAGAGTGCCCAAAAATATTGTATTCCCCACCGCGGAAAAGCTTTCTTATTTGCACTTGAAAGCCTATGTGGAAATGCTTTTGTCGTCGGATATAATGATAAATTTGAAAAAATGTAAATTGATTTGTGAATTAGACAAGACTGATTTGTTAATGAAGCTTCTGGAAAATCCTGATTAGAGCAACAAGAACTTTTGGTCTTTTTGTTCGCGATGTGCCTTCTTGTGCTGTAAAATGTAATTACTTGCCTTTTGCGTTCGAGATCTTTCATATCACGCCTGCCTGGATGCAATGCAATAAAAGATATTAACGGTTTTTTATGCTTTATTTTTTTTTCTACCAGTGACAATCGGTATTATAGACAATACCTGTTACATAGCATATACAGATGGAAAAACATCGGTGGCCGTTACACTCTGTGAAGGTGTGTGACCAGCGAAGCTTGATAAAAAGGTGGCTGATTCCTCCGTCATAGGAATCGGTATATCACGAAAGTGAAACGTGTCGTCACAGAAGCGGTTGATTGTTTATAGTACATTGGTATGTGAGAGCTTGTACAATGTCTACTGTTTTTTGGAAGATATAGCACCGCTTGATGTGGACGCATAGCACTCACACTGACGCCTAGTGGCAGATCTCCGTACCGACGACTAACGTCCATGATCATGATTTAAGCCTTGCGGTAGCTGAAGTTCTTAACATATATGTGGACACCGCATATGGTGAATCCCGCGCAAAGATGGCATCAACAAGCACATCATAAACAATGATACTTGATATGCACTCCTTCAAAGCGCCGTGAAATGCGAAGAGAAACGCTACACGCGTCGTGTCTTCCCTCTAGCCTGTCCATTACTTCTCATAGGGCGAGCGGGGAACGCGGTGCGACAGCCAGGCACGTCGGAGAGGTATTTTTCGATATGGATGGATGCTATGAGCGAGGCTTGGGGTAAAGCCGTCACCTCACGGTGTGTTAAAGCATTGATAAAACTAAACTTGTATTGGAAACGCGCCGAATGGGACGGTGGTAGCAACGGCCTCGTTTCTTTGTGTTTTTTTTTTCGAGCCTGGTGGCACAGATGTCACTTCCCCGTTAAAGGGGACGCTCATAGCATCCATCCATCCATCCATCCAACAGCACTGCGATAGGAAAGTGTGACAGATAAAAGGCGCGTTCATGTAGACTCCGTAATGTGTTTGGCGGTAGCTCAGTCGGCTAAATGCCCGCCAGGCATCGTCGCGGACCGAGAGGTCATGGGTTCGAATCCCGCCGATGGAACTTTTTCTTATATATATTTTTTTTGCCATTGATGGCGTTCATTTTGCTGACGCACTTCCGTGACGGAAATACGTCATGGAAATCTTGGTGGAACCCGGCATAAAACACTTTCGTGTTACAATAATCTGCGTCAGCCTCTTTTTAATTAAGCGTGAGGTCTCTTTAAATCTAAACCCAATTCAGCGGCATCATGGTACTTGCATTCCGTATTTATTCGAATGCAATGCGAGCTTTTCCTCCAAATTTTTGCTACTAAATTCGCCCCTCGCATTACAACCGTGATCGCGTTACAATCAAGCAAACACCGTATTCGGGCTGCGGTGTGCGCTTGGCGGCGTTCATTGTATTGCCATGTGTATTATTTTGTTGTCTTCGGGCTTCACCCGCAAAGACTGTTTGGAATGCTCCGCGCAGACTGCGATACGATGTTCCAGAAGCGTCACGATTGTTTTACATCTCTGCGTTAAGATTGCGCGCGGTACGTGAATAGTCTAGAGATTACGTGGCCACCAGCGATAACGCCGGAACATTCGATAGAACACGTATAAAAGCCGGCACGCTTTACCACTTGTCAAAATTATTGACGGTCGACGCTCTGACTGACTCGTTTCCCGCCCACAAGTTCAGCCAAATAAAGAGTTTTATCTTAGACACGCCCACTGCTGCCTTCGTAAATGTACAAAACCCGTGACAATATACAATACAGTACGTAGATGCATCTACGCACACTGATCACAATTTCACTATGGTTCCATTCTGCATGTATACATGGTGCTAAACGCTCTAGCGATGCGAGCAAGCGAAACCGAAACTGGAACTGAAACCGGCTGCAAGATGCCGAACTACTTGCGTAGTAACATAAATGTGTGGATGCCCCACCTCCTCCGTAGCCTTCGCTTTAATGCCAAGATAAGTTGTCGCCGAGTATAGCAGGCTATGCGTCAGGAAGGTCTAAAAGGGCATGACTAGCTGTAGTCTTGTGTGTAGAAGCGATCACCTCGACTGCTCACAAGGGAGCAGCCTAGTGAAGGAACAGTCGAGTAAAGAATAAGATAAGATTTTGTGCCTAAGTTTTTTTTTTTTTGCACAAAACCTTTTTCTTTTACTAGCTCACCCTAGAGTTTAAGCTAATGAGCAGTGTTTGTGATTGAAATTTATGAGAATGAATCAATAACGTCTCCCCCTGTAGAATGGCGTGCGAAAAGGCAACCTTTATTTGGGCAGGTGCCCATGCTGCAAGTTCAGTCGTAACCCTGTGGAGCTTGATCCGACCCTATGGAGAAAGTAAAAGCTGAATAGCTGTATTTAGGTACACTTTGCTAGTGCTTATATTGTTTTTAGCCGTTTCAAAAGATGTAAGTGGTGTACCAATCACTGCACACAAATTACTCTGCCAACACATTAAACAAGAGATGTTCGATAAAACTGATAGGCAGTAGTGACCGCATGTCCTTTGATCTTTATACTTGACATGTTCACAGCTTTGTGGGTCACTGCTGTGAGGTGCTATCAACGCCTGTAAAGTCGTTTGCGTGTCATGGAGCATGTGCATCTTGCCGATTAGCCGCAGTTAGGTTTAACGGCGACCGAACGAGAGGTGGTGCTGTGATCGCACGGTGTAACAGCGCCGCCCTGTTGGCAAAGATAAACCGGTGCACAGGGAACAGCAGTGAGGCTTTTTGGGGTTTGGCAGCATGCATTGACGGACGTCTCTCGCGGTGGGTCCGTGGGGACGATACTGCGGCTCATTTCCCGCAGGCCACTCGTGGTGAGTCGAACGTCAGCGACGCCACATTCGTGATACCTTGTATACACGTTATGTTGCTTGTGTTTCTTAGGTTGGTTTGTTGTATCAACATTATGTATCTGGTTGTTCAGTGTTACTAGTTATGTAGAAGATTCAGCTGGTGAGCTCGTCGTTGTAAGAGTAGTTAATAAAACATGCACATATTTGTTTGTTTGCCCGACGGTGTGACTGTCTCCACGTGTTCCATGAGCGCGACTACAGACCCCACACCGTCTGTGCTCCTCTACACAGCAGCGAAGTTACAAGCATTCATCTGCTTGGCGCTGCAATAACTTTACGTTACTGCAGAGGTATTTTTGTTGCATGAAATTATGAATAGCCAGAAGAATACTTTTCTGATGGTAAATGCTATGACACACCGGTGACCCACGGCGCCCTCAGCAAAAATGTTTTTATGCCGCGTGCGGTGTGACCCAATGGTGACCCACCGGTGACACACACACACAGCACTAGAGCCACATTTCACATGCGAATGGCGTTTTCTACATATGTTGCTGAAAAAAGCTCACTTATGCGTTCCTTAAAGGGACACTAAAGAGCAAAACGATTTTTCTCATATTAGCAAAGTACTCTTTCACGATACCAAAAACACCACGCTTGCTGCAAGGAGACGCTTAGTAAGCGAGAAAACGCGCAAAAACAAAGTGTGGGTGGCGACCCACCTTGAAGTTTCCGCACCATTCGCCATGACGTCACATGTTTTGACGGCACCTGCTAGGGAATACGTAGTTCCTAATCGGTAAAAATGAAGTACATTGTCCTCTGAGGGGGTCAGACTTAACATACCAAATTTGGGGTAATTTTGTTGAGCCAATGGCGCCAAAATACGATAAATACACTTTGAAATCCGTGACGACATGTGGGGAGATTTCGGCGCAAATTTTAAAAGCGAAACTGTGAACTTGATTGTCTCCTCTATTAATAAACCTATGATGGCGAAATTAATGACATTAGAGTTCTCAGAGAAAAATTTATCGATCTAGGTGGATTCATTGTTTCTCTTTAGTGTCCCTTTAAAAATGCCTAGATTCAGCATTTATATTACGTGGGTAACAAAATTTATTATAATTAGCGTACTAGCGTTGTTACGGAAAATGTTGCACACAGATTCTTCAGTGTACTGGAAAAAATATGTACAAGGTTTGCTTCACATAATGCTATTCCTCATTTTCAAAATCTTGGTGCTCAACAGCTGGGTCACCCTGTGTATGTTTTCCTACCACTAAAACAGCTTTGACGCTTTGTGGGTTCGGTAGAGTTGATTTTGCAGCGATGTGTCTTCTCTTAAAATACTTGTGCACTGATTTTTCCGTCAGCTATAACATGCGCTCTTTTTTCCGTTTGTCATATTCATTGTAAGTTGCAGCATTGTGCACGAGCAAGTGTTTGCTACTGAACATACAGCAGCCATGTCTTGTCAATTAATTCTGTGCATTCTTTAGAGAAGTGTTCTCATTAAAATATTTTGTTTATGCTTGATAAGTAGGCATGTGAGCAGTGCTACCAGCTTGGCTCTTAATTGCTTCCCCTTCACAATGCAGGGCCTGTTGTATTTCTCGTATACTGGGATGCAGCCCCCGCCTTCTGAGAAGCGTTAATTGCAAGACCCCGTGGCGAAAAGAAGGAAGAGGGGCAACCCAGGGGGACGTGTTTTCAGGTTTGCAAATGCAGCGACCTACAATTCGGAGGCGATGACGAGTGGTCCAGATGACGGACAATACGAGGAGAGCGGAACGTGGCGTTGATATCATTGTTTTTATGACCGACATGCCCACCCTGTGGAGTGAAAGAAAACTGTGACAGCGACAGGGACCTATACTTCTATAATGAAGGGACTGTCACCCAACATGGGGATAGCGTTTCCCTCCCTCTGTTCGTCAAGTCCCTTGCACGTGCAGGGTGCAGAGGAAACTATGTTGACTCTACCTGTGTTTCTACGTTCCTATACTCCTTTCCTTTCCCTCTCTTCGAGAGCTCATTGCAAGTACAGCAGGAATGAATTACTTTTCATGATACGTTGAAACTGAGTGGACGTGTCGATCCTGTCTTCATCCAACCAAGAAAGTTGTCCTCCTGCTATTTAGCCACAGTCTCATTGCCATGCGCTTTATCAGGCTGCCTCACAGCTTGCTCCATGGTCTTCACAACTGCCACCCTGCAATTGGCAATTCCTGACATCGTCGACAGTGCACCTTTCTTGGATGCATCCTCACCTGGCGAGCGTGTTCATTCAAGCTGAATCACAGTGGCAGAGTATTGAGTAAATGTCGGCAACTTCAATATTCCATATAATTTGCACCTGTGAACATCACTGGGCATGGGAGCAGTGCTAACAGTATGGCTCATAATTGTTTCCCCAATCCTGATGCAGGCTGGTGCACATTCATTGTTATACACTAAAGGATTTAATTCCGTGTCTGCTGCTGTTCTCATGCCCACAGGCGTTAACAAGACATTATGTAAATGCTTCTTTGACATTTCTTCTATTATGTTCCTGGGACACTGAGGCTAAACCTGGTCACAATGCTCGCTCAATCCCTTCTAGAAATCGATTCCCTTCCTAACAACCCCCGCAAACAAATGAGGGTTCCATTTCACTTTACCAAGGAAGCGCACAATCATTCACTTCAAAGTATCAAGTTCCAAACCTAACTTGCTGTATCAGTGATGCTACCGAGGACTTCTGATTTGGAGCAATTTTTGAAGCAGCAAAATTTCCGTTTTGGAGCACTTTGGAGCAGCAAAATTTTCATCTTGGAGCACTTTGGAGCAGATAATTTTGCATCTGGGAGCACTTTGGAGCAGCGAATTTTACATCCAGGAGTGCAATACAGAAGCATATTGCATTAACATTCAAGCTACCGAGCATTATTACGGGGCTCTTATGAAGGCTAGAAATATTTCGATTCATTGCAAATCTCATGGAAAAAATCATCTCAGGAGCATAGGCGTGCGCACAGGGGGGGCAGGGGGGGCGCCCCCCCTACTCACCTAAGAGGGGGGGGGGGCGCAAAATCTGCCCTGTACATTGACCCTTGCGACAGCAATTATATGGACACTCTCGGCGGATTTTTGCCGTCGCCGTAAGTTTCCGTATAAAGTCCAAATTAATAACATCACCACGCGCATTCTAGCCGCGGGTAAAAGCTCGCGAGCGCTGGCGACAAACCGACAAACGCGGCTGAAGCGGAGATTAAACTAGCCGGCCGTCTGTCTCCGCTGCACGGACAGCGCATGAGATAACATCTTCCCGCGTGCGGGCCTGCCGTCGATTGCTCATCAAACAGAGAGGAAACGCCCCGCCCATCTTTCGTAAGGAGCATGAAGGGACGCCAGGGGAGCGGAAGGGGGGGGGGGGGGGGCGCATCATTCGAAGGGCGCAGTCGCTCGCGCGCGCTATCTCGAGGCATCAGGAGACGGCTCGTAAACTTGCTGTGCTCTCAACGCTTACTTCGCGTTTAGAGAACTCAGAGCAAGAAAACGCTTCGGTTCCTGGAGGGGCCATATTCCCTTAAACCAGCGTTTTGTTGAGTTACGCGAGATCGGATCCAAAAGAGTTAGCTGCTAGTCTTACTTCGTTTCACAATACGATTTTTTGGTATCGCATTCATTGCTTCGCTCTTAAGCGAAACTGAGTTTTTTTAACCGTTAGCTAATGACCCCCGAAAGCGAGGGGCGGACGTGTAACATGGCGTAGCCGCTTCACTGTGGGCCGTCAGCGACGGGCCCGCTACTGACAGCTGCGCATTTGCGGCTGCTCCGACCAGGAGATATGATTTTACTAATGAGATGACATTTTTAAAAAAGCAAGCAAGAAATTCGAATCGGAACCCTAGCACGTGAGCTCGAGAGGGCAGGGCCTTTTAGGGGGTATTTACCGCAGAGTGATTACAAACTCGGACGTGCTGGCGGAAGGAATTACGAAAAAGCTGTTCTGGATGAAGATCCATGGATAAAGTATATCTGAGAAAAAGTGTCAATGCGTTTCCACCGTTCGCGTGCTCTTCCATAAACGCGAAGCAAGGAAAATTCGATATTGTCCCATATATCTACTGCGAGCGATCCCAGATTTCATTCCGTGATGTCCGGAAACAGAAGTGACAGACATTTTAGCGGCACTCATGTAGTTATTACTGAACATTGCTTTACTTACGTGCCGTGCGACGCTTGAAACGAGCTATCGGCAGCGTTTCTGGAACAGACGACGTCCGCCGATGAATCGCTGTCACACTTTCTCGCTACCGATAGGCCTAGATTCACGAGCCTCTGCGGAGAGTGCGTTTTGCTGAGCCGACTTGCAGAACAGAAGCTGTGTCGGCACCATGAATTGCATCGTGGCTTACTCGGAACGCACGTGCGAGCGCTATTTATTCAGCGGAATAATTCTTGATCCATGATTGCGACTTTATTGGCAGCCCCAAGATCGAGCTGTACATGTTCTGACGCGCCGGCGGTGCGATTGCCGGTGATAGACGCCCCCAAACCCGAGACTTTGGCGCAGTTTGGCGCAAATTTCGTCGATATTATCAGGATGGCGCAGTAAATACAATTTGGCGCACTTTGGCGCAGTTGGCGCAGGAGTGGAATCACTGCTGTATATATCAGAAAGCTAGGACGCTAAACTTTTCAAAAGACTAGAAGTGCTTGAACAAAACAAAAACACTAGACCATTATGAGGAGCAACTCGTAGCAATGTAAAAATCATTTGAAGAGCGCACTAGCAGATACGAATTGTTAGAATCTTGACTGAATGAACTAGAAGGCCAATGACGTCATGTCACGGGAAGTTTTACCTTAGTTTTTGAAGTTTTTTTTCCAGATCTAGTCAAGGGGGCACTGTTTTGAACGAGAGAATGTCGGCCAATAATCATAAAGTTCGCCTGCTTTAAAACTAATGGAAAACTTCCTTAAATGTGGAACCTGTTTTGAACAAAACAGCATGACTGTAAGCAAAGCACTTCCGCCTGCTACACACATATTGGCAGAAGGTTTGTCAGCTTTGTTAAAAGCACGGTTCTTGTTCTGAACCTTTTAGGCGACGTCAAGACAAGCTGCATTCGAATGGAAAGTGGCAGTCTTGTATCGCTGGTATACTGTCTCTGTTCATGAAATCATGGTATGGGGCCAATGACACAATCAAGAGTAACAGTAATTCATCACACACATGTGCATCATCGTAGCGAAACAAGATAGTAATGGCTGTCTGCCATCATCACATCCTCCTATGTATTTAACATAGAGCGTTCTTGGCAGTCTTTTCTCCCTCACTTGTGTTCCTTATGGAGATTGCTATCAGAGAAGCGTCGCTCCAAGAAAAAAAAAAAACCGGGATGTCGGCGGTGCCACCTTCGGTTAAGCAAGCACCACTGGCCCTGGCCGTCTCCAATCCTTCCCCTTCAAATGTTCTGCTGGAGCCTGCCTACACCAAGAAGCAGCCATCACGTCCAGAGGTGACAACTTGGGCCTTCCAATGGGCCACGAGGCTCCGGTCACTTTCGTCTCGACGCGACGCTGGGACGAGCAGCGGACAGTGTGTGTGGGTTTGGATCCTCGGTTGGTCCCACGCCCGTTCCGTGGACACAGGCTCTCTGATTAGGCCGATGCTTTCAGGGGTGCAGCTATGCCTCCCGACCCTTCTGCTAACTACTGCGGCACGTGCGTGGTCCTTCTCATGCACTAGCACTTTGTAGTTCACCAAAGGTTTAAGGGGAAAATGTGGAAAATGGCTTAGCACCTTTGAAAAAGCGTCCCAAATGTGAGACGCAAAGGTGGTAGCTCCATCTCTTTGGGGGCAAAAGAGGCATAGCTACGTGAACCACCGATAGGTCACAGTGCATGCAAAACAAGACCTAAAAAAAAGTGTGCTGCTGCGAGTGTGTTAAGTCCACTCTGCCACTGGCCTACATCCAAGGAAGGTTAACATCACAGTTCGCGCAAGGTGAACAACTATGCCGAAATGGCTGGGAAAATGGTAAGCCCCTGTAATCGACGTCTCAGAGGCCTTGGTATAGGAATGCATTCCTTGTGAGAGAGTCATACAACTTTGCTGCATTGGCAGTAGGTGCTTGCGTCCCTCTGTAATCCAGCATACTGGATGCCGCAGCTTAGAAGTTGGTCCTCAAAGGCTGGTCAGAGAAGTTTCCAATCCATTCATGCATCTCTTCGCCTTGTTTTAATTGGCACACAACTGCCAACAGTTCGAGACTTGGACTGAAATTGCGCGTTATTGTCAGGCACACTGAAATATATA
This sequence comes from Rhipicephalus sanguineus, assembly GCF_013339695.2. Classification (NCBI taxonomy): domain Eukaryota; kingdom Metazoa; phylum Arthropoda; class Arachnida; order Ixodida; family Ixodidae; genus Rhipicephalus; species Rhipicephalus sanguineus. The sequence continues at coordinate 112,218,567 of NC_051179.1, forward strand.
CACTATATAAAGAAATACACAATGCCCCCCCTCTTGGGGAAAAGTAACTAACAACAAAACCAAAACTGAAATTAAATACTCTGCAGCACTCAGATGAAATATGACTGATGGAACCCCCACGACACCCATTTGAGGATGTAGTGGTGGAGCTAAGCAACCTGACCTCTCGTCAGGCTCCTCGAGCATTCCAGGGAACCTCGTTGTGGGAAATCACCAAAAGGTATCTCGATAGAGAGGACATCTCAGTTTCCTTGAATAATTATATAACAGAAACATTTGTAGGCGAATTGCGCCCTAGGAGGGAACAGCAGCCTAAAAGACATGACAGTAGGAGAAAGCGTAAGATCAGTAAATATGCAGCCACGCAAAGGGACTTCACAAATAAGATGACTAGATGTGCAAGGAAAATATTGGATGGACCTAGAACGTCCTCAGTGCCCGATCAGAAGTCCTTCTTGCGGGAATGGCGCGACATCATGGAAAAACGCGCTGCTTGCACTGTGGACAAGTTTCCAACTCCGTCGTCATCTACAATTAATCCCCGCACTGTCATTAGCGCGGTTGACATCAAGACAGCAATGCTGCCGCTAAGTTCTGCGCCGGGCCCAGATGGCTTCACGGTGCGCAAGCTACGGGCGGTACCTACGGCGGTACTGCGAGTGCTTTTGAACCTCCTGATGGTGCAGAAAAGGCTCTCACAAGTCCTTACTTAAGCACGAACCATATTTTTGCCCAAGACACCTGCCGCGTCCACGGCATCGGAGCACAGGCCGATTACCACTTCCCCACGTCCTTGTAAGGCTGCTGCATAAGATATACTCAAGGAGGCTGTTTGCAGCCATCCCACTGGATGAGAGGCAGCGCACATTTCTTCCCATTGACGGATGTGCAGAGAACATTATACTGTTGGCTACAATAACTGAGGAGGCAAGACGTAACCTGTCCCCGTTGACTATGGCCTATGTCAATAGACATAGCTAAGGCTTTTGACAGGGTTGGACACCCTGCAATTGTTAGAGGCCTGAGGCGGAAGGGGGTTGCGAAAGATTTCGTCCAATATATGGAGGACTTTTATGATACCTCAATGACTGTGCTGACGTACGGGGAGGACACGCTGCTGGCAAGACCGGCTGCGGGAGTCCGCCAAGGAGACTCTTTGTCTCCTCTCCTATTTAACTTGGTTATCGACGAATTTTTGGTGATGTTAGACAACAGACTGGCTTTCCACGTGCAGGGTATCAGCATATCGGCTATGGCCTACGCGGACGATCAGGTGCGGACAATCAAATACTTCGCAGCATCTGAGTGCTGCGAAGTATTTGATTTCAGTTGTGGTTTTGCTATTAATTACTTTTCTACAAGAGGGGGCATTGTGTATTTCTTTATATAGTGTATATATATCAGTGTGCTTGGTAATAACACGCAATTTCAGTCCAAGTCTCGGACTGTTGGCAGTCGTGCGCCAATTAAAACAAGGCAAAAGGTGAATTCGAGGCCACGTTGCTTGGCAGCCATTCCTGCACCTTGCCACACAATTTTTTTTTTTTGTCAGCGTGATCGGAATCTGCCCTACATGAGCTGCTACGGCTTGGCCCTGCAGTCACCACCTTTCATGCTAAGTACTGACCACCCAGCTGTGCCATGGGAGCGATGGCATCGTATGTTCGAAACTCATCTTCACTCTTACGGAGCTTCTGACTTTTCCTCAGAACGATGCAGGGCCATCCTCATGAACTGCCTGCAAGACGGGCTTAGACCATTATCAGAGGCTGAACTCAAGGCATTCCTTTTATTCTTGAATCACAGGAAAGAAGCAGCAAAAAAGCCAGTGGAGGGTACGTGAGTAAAAGCACCGCAGAAGGGCGACGTGTTACTCTATGTAGCACACTTGCACTTGTTACCTACTTAACAATGTCTCTAGGCTTTAGGTACATGTTAACAGCCCAGCTAACCCAGGATAAACAAACTATGTTTTCGGGAAAATTAGGTAATACTTCAGTACTAGTGACCATCGAAATCCCGGGCAGTTTCTAGTCACCGGCAATTGCTTAGCTCTTTATTACTTCGCTGGACCACCGAAGAGTGGGAAATCTCCAGCAGACCTCATAAGAGCTCTTCTTGATACTTCATCACAGCCACAAGTGATACCATTTATGGCATACGAGACATCATTGAAGATATGCTAGAAGTTGGGGATGTTGACGGGGAGGGGCCTACACTGCAGTCGCTAAGTGCTGACCACAGTAGCCGCACCATTCAGAAAAGTGAGAGCCGTCTCATTTATTACATTGCTGACTAAGTTGCAGAAAAGTTCAATAAAAAAAAGCTCTTGCAATGAGTGCCTTTCTAACCTTGCCGTCAGAAGTCAAAGTCAAACGAAAGAATGAATTAGTGGCTGAATTTGACAAAGGAAGATTACTGTGCCCTTGCTACAATCTGCCTGAACTGGTAAAAACCTTAGAGGATGCCTTTACTTTCTTCTTTTCTGCTGAAAAACCAGATTCGTTCAGCATACAGCACTTCACGCAGTTCTTGGCAGGCATCAAACTGCATAGGCTGTGATGTTCAAAGCAAAGAACTGACCGCAAGAATAGTCTAGGTTTTTTTTCTCCTTAGGCGTCTCTTCTAGACAATGTCTTTAAACAAAAACAGCACTGCCAAAAGGGAGTGCCAAAAGCATTTGAAGTTGAGGAGATGCAAGTAGTTTGCCCTACTTCCAATGCGACAAGAAATTGGGTATCTAGCTGTGATCACACAATATTGTTACACAGAGGCTCCGTGCTGGAAGCGACACTTCGAGGGGACCATATTCATGGAGCTGCGGACACAGATAACATGCGCCTGTTAATGGTGAGTGTACTGCTTTCGTAGGCATTAATTATACAGCTTTAGCTGGGAATCTGCAGCAACTCTGTAAACGTAGGCTGCCAGCCATTTCCAATGGCAACTTGCATCCGCAGGGCTGCTGCGGATGCCCGATTTAAGCTGTCTATTAACGAGCCAAGACCATTATGCACGTTTTTGTACAAGCTCCCCTAATATGAGTTGTAGGGGTGCTATATCACCCCTGTAAAGGCGGCTGCCGTAACTTGGGCGCGGCCGCTGTGGTTGCACACACGTGCTCGGCGTGTAAGCGGAGACGTTCGTCCAAGGTCAGGGATGCGCTGGCTGTAACCCGAGTTTAGCGCGGTGGCGCCGGCATCGCCGCCGCGGAGAATTTAGGCCAGCCAGTCTCTTTTGGGGTGTGGCGGCACGCGCGGATGGGCGACGGCCACGGTAGGTCCGGGGGGACGGTACCGCGGCTCGCTTCCCTCGGGCCCTCGTGGTGAGTCGTGCATCGGCAGCGCCGCCTTCGCATTTGTATTGTATTATGTTGTCTTATTTTATGGCTTATGTTGTCTTATGTTATGGTGTACTGTATGCCTTATATTGTCTTGAGTGTGCGTGTTGTTTTCCCAGTATTCATTGTTAGCGTGTTACATGTTACTAATTCGGCCGGCGAGCTCTCCATATATTAAAGAAGTATTTCCGAGAGCGGTGGCGGTTATATCGCTCAGACCCCACAGAGTGACGCAATCAGTTATCAAGGGCAGTTGTTTGCTGATCGCAGATTGTGTAAGCCACAAGATGCCACTATGAAATGCGCTTTCGTGTAAGCTCCCATAGCATTCTCATCGCTACTGAAAGTGCAGCGTGCGTCCACGCGTGAAAACGTGAAATTTTTTTTGAAAAAGTCAGTCCACGTGCAGAACACTTATTTGCACTAAATGTAATGATCTTTGTTTATTAAAAACAGTAGTTTGAGGTGCAGATATAAAATGGCGCTTCCAGTATGTACGCGACAGTTGGTTAAAATGGACGCGCCTCGCTGGAAAGGTTAAAAGTTCGGAACTCTAGACTAGAACATCGATGGCGAGCATTGCTGGGGCTGCCACCGTGCAGTTTTCCCCTCGTTTCTGGTTGCCGTTCTCATGGTTTGCCTGCACCTGCGATGACATTCAGCGTTACAAAAGACTAGAATGAGTGCACATAGATAGCTATGTGGGCGCTGTGTATGATACTTCTAGCATATGACATTTCCGATCTCAAAGAAGATGGCATCCGTGTGTGTTGCCTGTCGTTCGGGTGCTTCCACTCGGACGTGTTTATCCGAGTCTTCAAGGATGGATTACGTTTGTAAAACACGCGGCCAATAACCTCAAGAGCTCACAGCATGCCCCCAACAACAGAAGGGTGTGCCTGGGTGCAGGAATATGCTGGCGTAAAGCTGGCCTTATTCCGGGAGCAAATTGCAAAGCGATTTTACAGAAAAGAAGTGCTTTCATTCATGCATAGCCTGTGCCTTATTGCAAATAGGTTCCCGCCTTTTTTTAAGTTAAAATCTTTTCTTGTTAAGAAAAATATTTAAGGCACAACACTCATGCCATAGGTGTGTAGACAGCGTATAGCACCAAGAGAACTTTTAAATCCCAATAATCAGTTGTTATTCCCAGAATCCAGGATCACTTCTACTGTCTCTTCACTCCAGTTGACAGCCGCATTAGAACAAATGAAGGGGCCCCTATGGTCTGCCATCTTGCCAATCGTGATGGGAAAGTCATCAGCACTGTTCGCCTTGTAAACGAAGCACTCAATTGTCAACAACCCTTCGTTGGACAAGACGACGGGGTAAAAAGGAAGAGTGGTACCCCCGTAGAGGAGTCTAAAGCAATTCTTTTTTTGTGGTTTAAAAGAGGCTCACACAATTGAGTGCTGCAAGTTTGCTACCAAACGACATGTTTTGTGTTTGCCAAGATAATGGCATATACATTGTTGCTTGTCGTGCCTATTTCATTTGTTGTGAGCCTTTTCTTGTGTCTACGAAGATCCCTTATTGTGGAGTGTTTTGAAAATTCTTGTTACAATTCCATACTCTCATAACAATATTACGTCCTACTTTCCAGATACCATCTTTAATGACTGCTCACGGTGAACAGGAACGACAACATAGCAAGTCACAAGTCTGATGCCTCCATCCATCACTACTTTTTAATTTATTCATAATCATAAGGAATAAATACGGAAACATGATGCCGATTTATGCAGTGTCTTTGGCAGCATATGACACTATGCACATCGCAGTCACACATTTAAGTTGGCTATAGTCACACAAGCAAGTCAACGAGGACCAGCTCAACTGCTTAATTGGACATCACAGACCATCTTTTCGTACTTCATAATTTACTCTGCCAGAAAGCTCTGTGAGTTACTTTGACGAGTTTTATTAAAACTGTGCTAAAATTGAACTCTTTTTTTGCAGTCACTGGGAACAACAGCAAGTCTATTAAACTTACTTTACATGAATACTTCAATAATTGCAGCACTAGTTATGCGACACAAGAGGATGAGTCAAGTGACCAACTTAAAATATAGTCACTTGACACTCCAGTGTGTGTCACTTGATGCACTTATGTGAGAGTTGTCCGATTCCCCCAGCTGTGGTAATGTGATCCTTCAGATAAAAGTATTTATACTCTTCCTAAGAGAGCCCAGGTGCACAGACTCTCAGCCAAAAAGAGAGTTAACGTACCTCTTCAAAGAGAGTTGTTTACACGGCAACTCAGGGCTCACTGGAAAGAGTCACACATACTTTTTTTCCTTAAAGTGCAACAGTGTAGCAGAAAGGCTTACAGCTCATTTATGAGAGACCAAGTGGGAATATAAAAAAGAGAAACGTAGGTCACGGTAATCGTGTCTGCATGGCAGACAATTGCAAGCCAGCAGCCTACGTTGTATTCAAGCGTAAGATTCTGCAAAAAGGCGACAAGTTTCCAAGAAAAGATTTGCAATGGCTCGACAAAGGGTGGATGGACAATGCACCGGTGCTCGACTGGACTAAATTTGTCTGTTGCTGATAACATGAAACATTCCCAAGGCTCCCATCTGCTGGATGCTTTTCGGTGTCACCTCGCTGACTCGGTGACACGACTGCTGCACGAGTCTCACACTAAGCTCGTTGTGTTTCCCGGGATGACATACGAGCTGCAACTGTTTGATGTGTGCATATGGAAACCATTTAAAGAACACATCAAGCGCCCTTTTATGGAGTGCATGAGGTCCGGAGAGCGTGAAGAGACTCCAGCCGGATGGCGATGTCCTGCTCTTGGATCAATGACACTTGGATGTGCACTTTCGAAAGGCTTGTCCACCACACGTTCAAGAAATGTTCTGTGTCAACTGCATACAATGGCACAGAGGACGAGTTTCATGGGAGGATATCTCCGGTAAAGGACTTTCAGAGGAAAGTGCAAAGGACGACTATGACTAAATATTGAAATGCTATGCAAATAATTGCTTTCACTCACTGTTTACCTCGGACTGCATGCGGAGAAAGATATTTCCCATTTTTGCTGTCCCCAAATTAGACCTTGGACTATGTACGGGTCCAAGCTATACGTCGGTTTTTACTGTGGTACCCGAAATTCAAAGTGCCGTGTAACTTGGATATATTTTACCAAAATGCTCGTGGTGTTCATACCACTAAAACTCTCAAATTCCCCGCCCCCCCTACTTCCTTCAATACGTGCACAAAAATGTATGAAAGAGAGGTGCATGCAACGAACAGGAGCCATATTGAGCAACTGGAGCATTCTTTGAATGCGTCGGCAGGAGAACTTAAAAAACTTTCCTTTTTCGGATATTACTGGCAATGTCTTGCTTGGTCTACCAACAAACAGATAGAGATGTACAGGAAGAAGATGACGAGTACCTCTTGTTGCTAATAATATGGCACGGAATAGATATTTTAAGCTGTGACATTGACTTCAGCTAGTCAACGAACTCAACATTACAGACGAAAAGAAGACCTGCTTTGGCGAATAAGACCACAGGTCGTTGCTAGATGCTTGTTGTAAGCTTTCTCACTCAGAGCATGTGTGCATTGATGAGCAAATGATACAATTCACCGTATTTGCACGAATATAACGAGAATTTTTTTCCTATAATTTGCGTGTTAGAAAGGCGCCTCTCGTTATAGTCGGGTCCGTGACACAAATATAGCACAAACTTTTTTCTAACCTTTTTAAAAATTTCTTTAAAAACCTTAGTCCTTGGAACGTCCGTCGCACATTTTTGTTTGTCGCGCCATATAGCACATTTTATTCCGACCTACGCTTCCAGTGATCGCACGTGAGAAGGCACTGCAGTGCCAATGCCTGCCCGGCATCTCAGAGCACCACTGCTCAGTACAGAAACGCTGTGTACATTGCTGTCAATGCACGCACCACTATAGTAGGGTATGCTGGGCAATCGCATTGTGCCGCTAGCACTGCTAGCGCCATGGGGGCCACAGTGGCAACACATGGATAACAATTATTTCGGAATAACTTCGCTACCTTACACCTCGCATTCGCTCCTCGTATTTTGTTGATGCTTGCTTCCGCGTTGCCTGTTATAATGAACAGGCGTAATCAGTATACTGCCACACTCCATGGTGGTATACGCCACATTCCACCACCTTTTGATTGCTGTTTCGAGTTGCATCGCTTCGCGTTATAATCGTAATATACTTTTTTTTTTTCGTTGAGACTGAAAGTACCCCCCTCGCATTATAGTATTCGTGGTCGCGTTATTTACGTGCAAGTATGGTACACTGGGGAAACGCAGCTGAAGCAGTCTGTGCCATGCAAGACAAACTCTGGAGGGCTGAAAGGCTTTGTTCTGGCAGCACCAGAGGGATTGATTGATTCTCATATTCGAGATTTCCCAGGGAAAAAAGTCACGCTTGAGTCCAGAGCCTTCCGGAATGGCTGAGTCTGCAGTGCTGTGGTTGACAGGCTCAAGTTTGGGAACAAGCTGCATTTTTTTACCCTTATTTTTACAACAGGCTCTCCCCTTGACAAACTTTAGCCACTGAAGTTCTGAAGTCTGCCACTGGGTAAGTAATGAACAATGAGTTACCAAATAACCGAAAGCCCAAGGGCGAGGTATGTAAGAAGCACGGATACGAAAAGACAAGTGCAAGGTGGTGCTACAATGGTATGACAATAAGCCCATCACAGTGCAGTCATCAATCCATGGCCAGGAGGCGGAAGATACCTCTCGTAAATAGTCGCATATAGGAAAGAAGCGCATTGATGTCCCACGGCCACACATCATTATAATGTACAAACTCTGCTTCATCTTTTCAAGGCAATGATGTCAATGCTCTTCTAGCGACATTACTTTCTACTCCATCAGCGCAAGAGTCCTTTGTCATGAATGTGCCTGGCGCCTCGTGCTCATCAACAGCAGAAATTGCGGAGCCGTACATTGAGATCGCATTGTCCCTTGCACACTTTCAAACATGTTTTCAGACGTGCAAGGAGATAGCAGTGGCAGATAGAGAATGTGCTGCTGTGCAACAGAAACTTGGCACTATGCCAGCAACCAAGAGGAAGTTTCAAGCGATGGAGCCTGATCCCGAAGCTGCTCCCGCTACGATCGAAGGCGAGAAATGTTTCCTCGTGCAAGGGGATGCCCTAAGCGACACGCTGTCCAAGACCACACGCCCATGCTGCCTTGCCATGGGTTGAAAATTCAAAGAAGCAACCAGCTTGGACTTGCCATGGAACTTGAGCCAATGTGTCCACACTGTGGAATAGTTTCAAGCTCGTGGAGTTCTGCTCGTGAGATCGAATCAATTGTATTCGACGTAAATATTATAGCCATCATGGCCAGGAAGGGACAGCCAGCCCTCAATGACTTCTTGGCGCCTATGAATGTCTCTCACAGAGGCCTGCACCATAAGACATTCCAGAACCACCTAAAGAAATTCAGGGAGAGCATGGAGGAAGTCTATGCAGAATCAGCTTCTGCCATGAGAAAGGTCTACAAGCATATTGACCTATCCCTCTGCAAAGACATCACTGTGAATTATGATGGAACATGGCATAAGTTAATGTGCATAAAACTAATTAATATGCATAATTAATATGCATGAAAATTAATATGCATAAAACTAAAGTAATGTGGAACAATCTTGGCAGAGAACAACGCTTTGCGATAGGTGGCGAGACACTGGAAGTTGTAAAGGAGTACGTCTACTTAGGACAGGTAGTAACCGCGGAGCCGAACCATGAGCGTGAAATAACTAGAAGAATAAGGAGGGGATGGGGCTCATTCGGCAAGCATTATCAAATCATGAATGGTAGTCTACCACTATCCCTCAAGAGGAAGGTATATAACAGCTGCATCTTACCGGTACTTACCTACGGAGCAGAAACCTGGAGACTTACAAAGAGGGTTCAACTTAAATTGAGGACGACGCAGCGAGCGATGGAAAGGAAAATGATAGGTGTAACCTTAAGAGACAGGAAGAGAGCAGAGTGGGTCAGGGAACAAACGGGGGTTAAGGATATCATAGTTGAAATCAAGCAGATGAAATGGAGATGGGCCGGGCACGTAGCACGTCGGCAGGATAACCGGTGGTCATTAAGGGTAACTGACTGGATTCCAAGAGATGGCAAACGCGTGAGGGGGAGACAGAAAATTAGGTGGGTAGATGAGATTAAGAAGTTTGTAGGTATAACGTGGCAGCAGAAAGCACAGGACCGGGTTGATTGGCGGAACATGGGAGAGGCCTTTGCCCTGCAATGGGCGTAGACAGGCTGATGATGATGATGATGGCATAAGTGTGGAAACACGTCTTATATTGGAGTTGGGGCAGTCCTTCAATATTATAAAGGCCTCGATTTGGATGCCATAGTTTTATTAAACCAGTGCCTCGGTTGCCAGATAGAAGTGAAGCCTGAAGGACCCAGACTACACAAGCTAGGTGGGAGAATCGTGTACCAAAAGAACACTGATGCTAAGTCTGGGAGGATGGAGGTTGAGGTAGCTGTCATTCTTTTCTCATGTTCAATGTCAAAGCACAATTTCCGTTACACGATTATTGTACCTGATGGACATAGTGCCATGTTCTCTGCACTTCAGCAAGAAAATATTTATGGGCTAGTCCCTATAGTAAATAAGCAATGCCTCAACCATGCTGGGAAGAGAATGGAGACAGCACTGTGCAATCTTGTGCAGAGAAGCGAAGAGCCTTTAGGAGAGACGGGCACATTGACGACAAAAGCGCTCACTAATAAGTTGACGGACTATTATGGCAAGGCCCTGCAAAACAATTCTAACAATGTGGTGCAAAGCACAGTGTGGTGATGGCATCATTTTACCACGTGACCTCAACGAACAGGGATCCTCACCACGACTTGTGGCTAGAGGGTGCCGACTCGTGGTGCCATGATAATGCTAGCAAGGTAAATAGTGTACCACCTCTAAACCATAAATACAACCTTCCAGATTATGCTGCGGAAGCACTGCTGCCTGTTCATCAGCACATTTCACAGGCTTCTCTTCTGTAATGCTGCCTGAGAGCAAAGACTGCGCAATCGTTCTGGCCTCGTGTCACATGACTCGCACATGAGCAGCTCACCACAAGGTTGCCTGCTTGTCTAGTTTTTTGCCACTGTATAGGACATCACACTACCAACATGAGTTTAAAGTAATGTTTAACGGGTTCCATTGTGACGCCGTTTTTTTTTAATGCTTTTTCGTATGTGGGGCACTAGCACACTTCTCCAGCTTCACTAGTCTAGCTACATATGTACTTTGGTTTCTCATATTTAACTTCCCCAAGCGACTCGGGCTATGACAGACGCTGCAGTTAAGGGCTCCAGATAATGTAGACCACCTGCGATTTGTTAACGTGCACCGACATCGCACAGTAGTGCGGGCCTCTGGGATTTTGCCTAGATCGAACATTCCGTACGATGAGCATTTGTATTGGTGGTATTTCATGCAGAGCAGAATCACGGAAAAGCTAGCCATTTCCAAGCATGCATGTATGAAGTTTCGGCCACGCTCAAAAAGAATTTACTAATTAATGGATGCCAGTTATGGATTGCAGTCTCATGCTCAACACTACAGGTTTCCTTTTGTTAGAAGTGTGGTAAATTTGCTGCTCCCATTTCAGTCGACCTAGGTGTTTTGCTTTAAACTGCTTTTGAGAGAATTGCAGATTTATTTGTGAATGCATATTGAAAAGCAGGAACAAGGCATACGACGCAGGAAATGTGCGCATGTACGCATGCACCGCTTCCCACTTCATGATCGTAAAAAACAGATGCATAAACAACAGACAAACAGACAGAGACAAACGAGCGCTATTTTCCCTGTCTGTTCGTCCATTGTTCTTGCTGCAGTTTTTCACGATCATGAACAACCAACTAGCTCGAATCACTGCCCTTGTGCTCGTGAAGTTCTCACTTCATCCTCCGTCATGCAGCAATAAAGGTGCAATTAAAATGGTCCTTGTTATAAGTGGTCTGATTACGTGCCTTGAAGACAACAGTCTGCATTCATTGCGTCTCCTCCATAATATCCTCCGCATGGTTTGCACGCCAGTCATCTTGTCATCCCAATCACCCTGACTACATCCTAACGGTGTTCCCATGCAGAGCACAAAGAAACCCTGGGCAGAAAATGGCAAGGTATCAGTGCACTCCAAAAAAGAGTTGTTCTGTCTTAACCCTGTGTGCGCTGCCGTTTATCGTGAATATGACCAACCAACTAGCCCACAAGTACGTTTTAAGCTGATCAAGCAGAAAGCGTTGCAGATTTCAACTCGTACCCTTCTACATCCATGAGTAACTACTGGCCTCTGTGACTGTCCGGAGGTGTGCGATGGTGAAACGCAAACAGAACACACCACGAAGGGCATTGCTGTTCTGCTGCGAGAAATTGAGGCAATAAAGTCTCAGAGACACTGAATGCAGCTGTGGACCAGCTCAAAAAAAATCTGCTGGGGAAGAAGTGATCAACCTTCCAGAAATCACAAGAACTATGGTGATGCGGTCTGATAAAACTTTGTGAAGTTTTACGCAGGGTTAGTATCCGAAACAGTGTTCAGGGCTCCGTTGCAGCTTTTATTGTCTATTTGGACACCACCACAAAGGCCATGCCAGGATGTAGAGCACCAGCTGCTTCTGATGCTCATGAGACTGCAGCTCGGGCTTCTCACCAATGACCTCGCATGCCGGTTCAGCATTTCAGCAGGTACCATGAGCAGCATCTTCCACTCGTGGCTTGACGTCCTAACCAAGCACTTTATGAAACTTATTTCGCCATCCTGACGCGCACTAAAAGCTGACGGCCTGCCAGCTTATGAACACACCTTATTTGACAACCTCGGAGGTTTAATTGACTGCACAGAAATATTTATTCAGCGCCCAACTTTTCTCAAAGCTCGGAGTCAGACCTAGTCTAACTACAAACACCATAACACCATGAAGGTACTTGTTGTGATTTCACCTTCAGGTTCAATAACTTTCCGTGTCCAATGCATGGGGTGAAAGGGTGTCGCATAAAGAAATCATATTGCATTGCGGAGTACGAGACAAGTTAGAGGAAGGTGATTGCTTTCTGATCGACAGAGGCTCCCGGTGCGAGGAAATGTTTGCTGCTCGAGGTGCAACAATCCTGACGCCCTCCTCGACAAAAAAACAGCCACTGCTTTCAGGAGAAGTAACAATATCAAGAAAGCTCTCTCAGGTTCGCATCCACGTCGAAAGAGCTATTCAGCGACTGAAGCTCTTCATATCAACCCGAGGTATGCTACCAGTCAGTTTCATTAAAGATCCAGCAACACGGATTGTGCGACAATTGACAAGATGCTAGTCTGCAGAGGACTCATCAACCTGTAAACTCCCATCATTAACAACCTTGGCAAGGACGTTACCATGGACCACAAATATGGGCATTTACACTGAAGGACCGGCACGCTTCGTTGTTTGCTATTGAAGCGGCTGTAGCCGAAACAGTAATGAAATTCAAAGCAGGAAACGAGAGAAGTTCTGCAGACATACTGGAAGAGCTTGGCCTCACTCAACCCTGGCATCCCATAGTTCTAAGCGCATGGCTGAAAAGGATCACCGTCATTCTGCGGCTTCAGCAAGCAAACGCTCGTCGGCAGACAACTTGCAGCGGACCTTGAAAAGAAAGGCGCACTCGTGCAAACAAATAATCCTATTACATGCCTGGTGCATATTAACTCACAAAGAGTATGTGCACCTTAACATTTTTCACTGTATAATGCTAAATCAAGCTTTAACCATTTTTGCTTAAGTACGGCCACGCTCTATGAGAACAGTGTGCTACGGTTGACAGACATTGTTCTGATAGTATTTGCCTGGTGATCCTCGTGACCTTGTTGCAGAATATACTCAATTCAATTAAATTTGTACACCTCTGTAAATTTTTAGGCTTGCGGCAGCAACAATGCACGCCACTGGTACCAGGGCAACATATTCAATTTCCAAGCTTTCTTTGCGCTGTTGCACGTGACATTGTGAAATATACATGCATATATATGTTCTTCTCCCCCCTCAAATGTGTTTGAGGGTGAGGAGGACATTACCGAGAAAGCCAGCTCGGCGAAACCACTTACAAGTGAACCGTGATGAAGAACGGTCCCCTCTTGAAACTGTTGGTTAATAAAAGTTTTGAACGCTTAAGACAATACCTCCGTTGTGCCATCACTCATTATCAAAACAGAACTGGCCCATCGACCCTTCATTTGTACTTGGTGTATGTATATTATACGTTATGATCATATTAAGCACCATCCGGAAAATCAAGCACCAATATTTGAGGTGTGATGCTTGGCCTGCCTGTAATGCGAAGGTACTTGGTGTACGTATATTATACGTTATGATCATATTAAGCACCATCCGGAAAATCAAGCACCGATATTTTATGCTGAGACACAGCATCATACCCCGAAATCTGTGAACGAAGGTGTATGAGTACTTGCACTCGCTTGCTGATGTTGCCCTGTAACAAGACCTTCCAAAAGTTCATAGGTGTGGTTTCAGGAGAAATTGGGTTACCTCAGCTAGTTCGTTGCCGCCTTGAAACTGAAATACTAGCCCTTGAAACACCACATTCAAAAGTCTGTTCGCTCATCATAGATGAAATGAGAATACCTCAGAAGTTGCAGTAAACAAACAACGGGATGCATTCATTGGCAACGTCGACATGGGCACTAAGCTGCAACACCTTGTCGGAAGCTCTCAGAATGAGTACCTGGCAAACTCTGTCCTGTGCTTATTGCTATGCGACCTCCACGGTCGATACAAAATGCCTGTATGGTATTTCTTCAGAAAGGGGTGCACAGGGAAGCAGTTAGAGAAGTCACATGCCATGTGATACAAAAAACGTCGAAGATCGGCTTTGATGCCATCCGTGTTGTCACGAACAATCACAAGATTAACGTGACAGCCATGTGTAGTGGGGCACTGCACGTATGAGCTCCGCACCTTGTGGATGTAACGAAGAATATCCTTTTGCTTTTGATCAGAGCCATGTACAGTACACTTCCAGTAAACGCAAATCTCCGAGATGGAATTGCTGCTTAAAGTGAATGACTGCCTCTAATATGATTGGTTTTATACTGAATACTGCAACCCTGTTCATCTCAGTAAATGGAACTCTTGTTAATAAACGGAAAATGCTTTTTTGGTCCCTTCAGGTACCGTTTAACAAGAGTCTACTTAAAAAAAAAGTTGGATCCCAGTTTCTGGCGAAAGACACCGGTGGAGAAAAGGAAACATCATCAGTGTACCTAAAGAAGATCTACAAAATGCAGAAGAACTCAGCAGTAAGGCCAACCAAGTTTCTCACATGATAACACCTCTACCCTTGAAACATTGAATAGATAAGTGTTAAACTAGCTAAGCAGTTGCTGTCAGCCGCAGTAGCTGGAGTCATAAAATACTCGAAGGAGCTAGCAGGACACACTCCAGACGTAATGGACGTAAGAAATTGTCAGCAGTACATTCATTGCAACAATAATGAGTGCCACCCCATCATTGAAGTAGACGACACAAGGCTGAATTGGCTGGAACATGCTTTCATCGCTAATTTAGAAGATCTAAGGGATGCAAGCAGGACTGAAAACTTCTTCAGCAAGGAAACATGCCATGCCCTACTCTTCACGACACAATCATATGTTGCCTTCATACGAAACCTGCTGACTGAGAAGAAATCTAAATTTGTTCTCGCAAGATGTCGAGTGACCCTATAGAAGCCATGTCCGAATTCTTGAGGCGGAGTGCAGGATGTGAAGCCTTGGACGTCAGGAGCACATAATGAGGTCTCGAAAAAATGCTGAGAACAGGAATCATAGCCACTTCTAGTAACAGCAATGCACAGGTTTCAGGGACATTCACGTCAAGGCAGCCTCTCATCAAGACGTAGGGGTGTAGGCTGAGATAGGCACAATCAATGTGCCTTCAGTTCACCGAGAGATGACCAATTTTTTATGGCTGCTCATACTTGTTTATGCTTTGTTTACACTTTAGGGACATCTGGAAGCCGATGCAAAGGAGGATTTTGCAACACAACTGAAGAGGAAGAATGTTGCACATGATGAGGCCCATCAGACTGCAAGCAAGATGAAGGCTGCAATGACTAAAGTGGCTAGCAAACTACTATACTTGGAGAAGTCCGACACTTGGCAGTTCTTTAAGGATGTGAGGTGCTTGGATCCACTGCAAGTAGGGAGCCTCTTAAAGAATCGCTAGCCCTAGATGCCGAGTGGCAGATTTACCTGAAGACTGCCCAAGAACTGAAGTCCAGTGACAGGGACTTGGCTTTATTTTTTTCTAAGCAAGAAAATCCCGGAGCAGACCTTGATGTCCTGGCTTTCTGGGCAGGGATGGAACAGCTCCCTCCAACCTTTTCATTAATTGCCCTTAAGTACTTGTCATCACCGATCAACTCTGTTAACGCAGAAATATCATTCAGTCGTTGCGGTGACAGTGTGTCCCACAAGCGTCACTTTTTAAGTGAAGAGAGCAGTAAGCATCATCTGATGCTCTGCCACAACAGCTTCCTCCAATTTTAATTATTGCGGGCATGCTTCGAGCCCGAAAGTGTGCAATAAATAAACCGTTACATGTACCTTGTACCTGTTCAATATTGCCACAGAATTCAGCATGTTTAGTGTTGCCTCGGAATTTTGCAGATTTCTCTACCTGCAAAATTCCAAATTTTCCACCGCATAAAGTTAGGGGCCTCAGCAATTGTTGACAAGGCAACTGCTAGCGGAGTTAAGAATCGCCTAGTTAAATACAGCTTCGCTGTAATAGGAGGGAGCACGAAGCCTGGCAGTCAGCTTTTACACAGCAGCCTTTTCTGATGCCATTCTATAGAGCTACGACTTACAGCCACCTACGACGAAAAAACCTGGCAATGCCTGGGAACGACTGGCAACTGTGGAGGAGGCAAGGTTACCTTCACAAGGCTAAATTCCATTAAGGCTAGCTGCCTACTAATGATGAAGACCACGCCTGTGACGTGTTTCTGGCTCCGAAAATCGCATCTGGCGCCTTCAACCAGCAACGTTGACGTTAAGACCCATACTTCATACCTAGAGGGTGCCACCCTACCAAAAAAAAAAAAAAGCCACAGTTATGTATTATTACCACCATTGGAAGGTTCACGTGTTGTTGAAGGCTGAGTGCATCCCTCCATCCGTGCAACTTCTTTCTTCAAAGAGAAGCATTCTGTATCATATTTTCAGCCCACGTGGATGAGTTTGAGCGGTTTGAGGTCTCTTTGTATCTGTTTTCCTTGTTCTTTTGTTGTTCTTTTTCTTTCAAGCCTTTTGAACCCGCACGTCGTTTCTTTGCTAGGAGCAACGTTTTAGGAATGGTTCTTGGAGTTTTTGTGAAAAGGACATGAACACAACAAGGACGAAGAAATACCTTACTGAAGCTGCTAGTGCTGTGTGTGCATGTGACTGTTAAGTTGTGCACTGGTGCCACCGAGTCCGTGTTGTAGTTTGTGCAATTTGCTGAAAGTGCCCCTAAGAGAAAAGCTATCTTAATCTGAAGAAAGCTTGACATTATCGGTGACATTTGATCCGGGATGAAAAATGCAGATTTCACAAGAAAATGAGATCTTTCGAAGTCGACAATCTCAAAAGATGAAAAGAAGTTACAGGCACCGACTAACCTTAGCAGCGATGAAAACAAGCGGAGGCGCTTACACGAAGCTGCATACAAGGATGTAAAAGAAGTGCTATTGAAGTAATTCTTGGACTATCGGTAGACCCCCGCTGATAAAGAAAGCAAAGGACTTTGCATTTCTTTTAGGCTACCAGGAGTTCAAGTGGACGGGTGCAGCAATTCAAAGAATGCCACAGGATCGTCCACTGGGCAGTTGTTGGTGAAGAAGCAACGACGACACACTGGACTGGCTGTATGCTACCGTGAGTGACGTGTTCCAGTTCAGTGAGTGGGACGTCTATAATGCTGACGAGCCTGGTTTGTTTTATCACGTTTCCAAACAAGACACACTCGCTGAAAGGCAACGAATGTGTTGGTGGGAAAAACAGCCAAGTGTACGTGACAGTATTACTTTGCTGTAATATGGACGTTAGCAACAGGCACCTTCCTTTCGTGATACAGAAATTTTAAAAAGCCGAGGTACTTCCAGCAGTTTGTACGTGTTCAGTATAGGCACAATTGAAAAGCCTGGATGATACAGATGACCGAGGCGCGAAATACATTTCTTGAAAAAGGGAGAAGCAGAAGAGAAGACAGAGAAGCGTCATCTGTCTTCTAAGCAATGTACACACCAACTAGCCCAGAAACAAGTCCTTTTGAAAGCCTGGATGACTTGGGTGCTTTTCGGTGAGTGACTGAAGAAGCTTGATAAGATGGTGGCGAAAAAGAGGAGCGTCGTTCTAACCCTCGACAACTGCTCTGCTCATTGACTCTACCCCGAGATGCAAGCCATCAAACTTAACTTCTTGCCACCACAACAGCCCGTTGACTTGGGCATAATTCGAAACTTCAAGATTAATTACCATCACCGTGTTATCGAGACATTTCTCATCCTCATCCGCCAAAACAAGATTCTCAAGATCACCTTGGGGATGGCGGTTCAGATGATCATAGGAGGATGGAGGGATGTGACATGAAAAACTATGCGAAATTGTTTCAGAAAGGCTGGCTTTATCTGACAACCAGCTTTGCAAGCACCAGTTGAGGATGCTGTCATTCCCAATGCCCGAGAGGACGTACGGAAAGCGCTAGAGTTGTGACGAAGGCAACCTCAATGACTGTTGCCAGTGATGATGCCAAGTGGGTAACCGAAGAGCTTGATTACAGTGCAATTGTCCGTGAAGTACGAGTACACTGCCACTGTGAAGGACCTTGTATTATCTAGGGGACTGCCAGAAGAGCACGTGAATAACTTAGATAACTCAGAAAATGCCATCAAAACCACTACAAATTGGCACTAGCAGGCAGCTATTGAAGTGAGACAATGCACCTGAAGCTTTTTCTTTACTTTATTTTTTTTGTGAGTCCTGGGCTTTGAAATTTTCAATAGACAGACTGCCATGTACTATCCAAAGCAATATGAGCTGGAACACTGAAATTACCCTTTAAAGATCATAGCGGCTAAATGCTGTTGGCAAGTGCGAAAATGTTGATGACACTAAATGCTCAAGCAGAAAGGTTCTCAGTCAATTCAATATGTACTGTTGCCACTGATGATGCCGAGTGGGTAATCAAGAGCTTGATTACAGTGCAATTGTTCGTGAAGTACGAGTACACTGCCACTCTGCAGGACCTTGTATTCTCTAGGGGACTGCCAGAAGAGCACGTGAATAACTTAGATAACTCAGAAAATGCCATCAAAACCACTACAAATTGGCACTAGCAGGCACATATCACGCAGCTCTTTGAAGTGAGACAATGCACCCGAAGCTTTTTCTTTACTTTTTTTTGTGAGTTCTGGGCTTTGAAATTTTCAATAGACAGATTGCCATGTACTATCCAAAGCAATATGAGCTGGAACACTGAAATTACCCTTTAAATATCATAGCGGCTAAATGCTGTTGGCAAGTGAGAAAATGTTGATGACACTAAATGCTCAAGCAGAAAGGTTCTCAGTCAATTCAATATGTACATGTTGCCACTGATGATGCCGAGTGGGTAATCAAGAGCTTGATTACAGTGCAATTGTTCGTGAAGTACGAGTACACTGCCACTCTGAAGGACCTTGTATTCTCTAGGGGACTGCCAGAAGAGTACGTGAATAACTTAGATAACTCAGAAAATGCCATCAAAACCACTACAAATTGGCACTAGCAGGCAGCTATCACGCAGCTCTTTGAAGTGAGACAATGCACCTGAAGCTTTTTCTTTACTTTTTTTTTGGGAGTTCTGGGCTTTGAAATTTTCAATAGACAGACTGCCATGTACTATCCAAAGCAATATGAGCTGGAACACTGAAATTACCTTTTAAAGATAATAGCGGCTAAATGCTGTTGGCAAGTGAGAAAATGTTGATGACACTAAATGCTCAAGCAGAAAGGTTCTCAGTCAATTCAATATGTACTGTTGCCACTGATGATGCCGAGTGGGTAATCAAGAGCTTGATTACAGTGCAATTGTTCGTGAAGTACGAGTACACTGCCACTCTGAAGGACCTTGTATTCTCTAGGGGACTGCCAGAAGAGCACGTGAATAACTTAGATAACTCAGAAAATGCCATCAAAACCACTACAAATTGGCACTAGCAGGCGGCTATCACGCAGTTCTTTGAAGTGAGACAATGCACCTGAAGCTTTTTCTTTACTTTATTTTTTTTGTGAGTCCTGGGCTTTGAAATTTTCAATAGACAGACTGCCATGTACTATCCAAAGCAATATGAGCTGGAACACTGAAATTACCCTTTAAATATCATAGCGGCTAAATGCTGTTGGCAAGTGAGAAAATGTTGATGACACTAAATGCTCAAGCAGAAAGGTTCTCAGTCAATTCAATATGTACTGTTGCCACTGATGATGCCGTGTGGATAATCAAGAGCTTGATTACAGTGCAATTGTTCGTGAAGTACGAGTACACTGCCACTCTGAAGGACCTTGTATTCTCTAGGGGACTGCCAGAAGAGCACGTGAATAACTTAGATAACTGCAGAAAATGCCATCAAAACCACTACAAATTGGCACTAGCAGGCAGCTATCACGCAGTTCTTTGAAGTGAGACAATGCACCTGAAGCTTTTTCTTTACTTTATTTTTTTTGTGAGTCCTGGGCTTTGAAATTTTCACTAGACAGATTGCCATGTACTATCCAAAGCAATATGAGCTGGAACACTGAAATTACCTTTTAAAGATCATAGCGGCTAAATGCCGTTGGCAAGTGAGAAAATGTTGATGACACTAAATGCTCAAGCAGAAAGGTTCTCAGTCAATTCAATATGTACTGTTGCCACTGATGATGCCGAGTGGGTAATCAAGAGCTTGATTACAGTGCCATTGTCCGTGAAGTACGAGTACACTGCCACTCTGAAGGACCTTGTATTCTCTAGGGGACTGCCAGAAGAGCACGTGAATAACTTAGATAACTCAGAAAATGCCATCAAAACCACTACAAATTGGCACTAGCAGGCAGCTATCACGCAGTTCTTTGAAGTGAGACAATGCACCTGAAGCTTTTTCTTTACTTTATTTTTTTTGTGAGTCCTGGGCTTTGAAATTTTCAATAGACAGACTGCCATGTACTATCCAAAGCAATATGAGCTGGAACACTGAAATTACCCTTTAAAGATCATAGCGGCTAAATGCTGTTGGCAAGTGAGAAAATGTTGATGACACTAAATGCTCAAGCAGAAAGGTTCTCAGTCAATTCAATATGTACTGTTGCCACTATGATGCCGAGTGGGTAATCAAGAGCTTGATTACAATGCAATTGTCCGTGAAGTACGAGAACACTGCCACTGTGAAGGACCTTGTATTCTCTAGGGGACTGCCAGAAGAGCACGTGAATAACTTAGATAACTCAGAAAATGCCATCAAAACCACTACAAATTGGCACTAGCAGGCAGCTATCCCGCAGTTCTTTGAAGTGAGACAATGCACCTGAAGCTTTTTCTTTACTTCTTTTTCTTTTGTGAGTCCTGGGCTTTGAAATTTTCACTAGACAGATTGCCATGTACTATCCAAAGCAATATGAGCTGGAACACTGAAATTACCCTTTAAAGATCATAGCGGCTAAGTGCTGTTGCCAAGTGAGAAAATGTTGATGACACTAAATGCTCAAGCAGAAAGGTTCTCAGTCAATTCAATATGTTGCATTCATATCGATACATTGCAAGTAATTGTTGAATGGGGTTCCACTGCACTACAAAAGTCTGACATAGAGATGTGAACACAGTGGATCAAACCGTGGCCACACATTATTATGTGACATCAACCGATGAACGAAAGAACCACATTTGAAGCTTTTTCTTTACTATTTTTTTGTGAGTTCGGGGCTTTGAAATTGTCACTAGACAGATTGCCACGTACTATCCTAAGCAATATGAGCTGCAACACTGAAATTACCTTTTAAAGATCATAGCGGCTAAACGCTGTTGGCAAGTGAGAAAATGTTGATGACACTAAATGCTCAAGGAGAAAGGTTCTCAGTCAATTCAATATGTTGCATTCATATCGATACATTGCAAGTAATCGTTGAATGGGGTTCCACAAAGTCTCTCAGAGCCTAATGCATTCGCTGACTGCTTAAACCATTGTGGTTCATCCTATGCCTACCGGTGCGTACCCTGCGTACCACTGTGCATGTGTGCGTGCATGTGTGCGGGACGAGTGTGGCATGTGGATGTTGTAAGGTGCAGGAAGCATGAGAGGCATAATAAACCTGACGGGGGGGGGTCTTGTTCTGGATGGAGCCGATATAAATTCCAGATGACCTTGTGCAGTTTATGCTGAGGCAGATGAACGGCTTAACTATCGAACACGAGCACACTGCATCCGAGCTCCGGCAGGCGCTAATGGCCACGCCTGCGGTTCCCGTCTGCAACGAGCACCAACTAGCCTTTGTTCGTCCGTTGACCATACAAATGCCGGCAACTGTGACATTGCCCATCGTGACCCCGCTGCCAAGGCTCGAAGGTTTCCAGGGTGTACAGAGTACCTAAGCATGGTTGATAAGAGGAGTACCTAAGCATGGTTGATCATTTTTGTTTGATCAATGGCATACCTACAGAAGAACGAGTTCGATGCGTCGTTGCCGCAGCGCTTGACAGCAGCGCGAAGTTGTGGTGCCGTTTAGCGAGGCCTTTCAATACTTCGGATGCCTTTGCCACAGCTTTCCGACAAGAATTTCCATCAGATGACGAAAACAAGCTGCTTAAAGAAGAACTAGAGACATGCACCCAACACCCTGAAGAGACCTTGAGAGAATTCATTTACGTAAGCTACGAATTCTACGATTGAACAGGAAAGGATGTTCCTGAAGACATCAAAGTCAACAGAGTGCTGCGCCAGATGCACCCCCAGCTTCAGTACCTGGCGGCGGGGTCCACTTACCCAAGCTTGGAGGCCCTGGCAGATGGGACCGACGCTTGATAAACCTGACAGTTCATTATTGCATTAGTAAAGAAGTTAAAATGTACACGTCTGACCCAGACTGCAGCAATTAGGGTGACAGTTCAGCAGTCCGCGCATCACCGAGTTCAGTGTCGGCAACAGAAAGGAAGATGCACCTCACCAGCAAAAGTGAAAATTTACCACCTGGAGACCTGGCTGGTGAGTTCCTCGTGGTTCAATTTGCAGCACTGAATGCACTGCTGAGGAACAGCCCATGCCAAAGCAGCCTTCAGCCTGGAATTACTGTGCAGCTGAGCGCAAGACCTGGTTTGGCTGCAAACATGCTGCTGAAATACTCCTCGTGCGGCACTACTGAAAGAGAGTGGTCTTCACCCTGTGCAAACTTGTAACCGCAATCTTTATCGTGCCTTGATGCCATCGCACAAACAGAAGGCACTTTCCCTTGCGGAAAAGCTGGACATACTAAATGCAGTCAACAAGCCGTCAGCGTGGAAAAGAGTTGACATTGCCAAAGACCTTGGACTGCCACCCTCAACGTTTAACAGCATCGTCTTGAAACGTGCCGACATAGAGGGGAATGCTGCGCTTTTTGGCGTGAAAGCTAAAGCAGGAAGCAGGCCTAAGTGGCCAAGTATGGGAGCCTCGAAGAGGCTCTTCTTAGCTGGTTTAAGCAAGCTTGTGCTACCACTGTTAACTTTCATGGCAGCATTGTATGCCAGAAGGCAACAGAGATGGACGACAGACTGGGCATCACTGACTTTGCGGCGTCCAATGGCTGGATCAACCGTTTCTGGAAGAGGCACGGCATCGCTTATAGGACGGTAAGCGGAGAAGCAGCAAGTGTGAACTTGGAAACAGTCAATGATTGGAAGGCCGCACCATCTGTTATAATTGCGGGGTATGAGCCTCATGACATTTATAATGCCGACGAAATGGGCCTCTTCTTTCGGGTGCAGTCATCGAAGTCACGAAGCCTGACAGGCAAAGTGTGCCTTTGCTGCAAATGCGGCAAAGACCGACTGACGGTGCTTCTCTACTGTAACATGGATGGCTTGTACAAGCTAAAAGCCACAGGTAATCAGCAAATATCAGAACCAATGGTGCTTGAAGAGCACTCGCCTACTGCCATGTCACTACAGAAGCAACAGTCGTGCATGGATGACTTGTTATTTGTTCAAAGAATTTCTTCGGTAGTGTTCTCCTTTTCTGGACAATAGCACTACCTGCCCGGGAGTCCTGCAGTTTTTTTGGAACATCAAGTTTGTGCTTTTCCCTCCTAATACAACAAGCCACATGCAGTCGTTGGATGCCGATGTCATAAAGAACTTGAAGCATTGCTACAGGAAGTCCACTGTAAAGCGCTGTCTCATGCATATTGGTCGTGGCCAGCAGCCTACGACCATTTTTGTACTTAATACTATGCACTACATAGCTTCAGCGTGGACTGCATTGAGCGTGTCAACTGCACAGAACCGCTTCGTGAGGTGTGGCTTCCGCATGGACGGGGAAGTGGAAACTGCCATTGAAGCTGAAGAGTCGAAGGCAGCCTCTTGTGATCAAGAGCTAACTGAGGCTATGAACGCACCGAAGGTCATTTTAGCTGCCAAGAACATCGGCAACAGTGCGGCCGGGAGGCAGTTTAGCGTCACCGAGGGAAGTATCCGCGGATAGCGACGCAAAAGGAAGCTCATTTCGCGTGCAGCGAAAAGCAAAGAAGCTTTTGTGGCCCGAAGAATGGGACGTTCCACGAGACGAGAAACCTTAACAACTAGAAAGTGTTTAACTCTTTCCTTACCATCCCATAGAGCATCGTTCACTATGGATCGATGGTTTTAAATGGCCCGCCAAAAATAGAACTCTGCGATTACGGACACCTAGTGCCATGTGGCCAGTGATAGGAGGACTACCGTGCATTTTTCTCCTTTTTGTTTCGGTCTATCGGCGCGAGAGCTCGCGCAAAAAAAAAGGCAGCGGAGGAGGTAGCATCTAGTTTCGCAACATGGCTCCGAAGGCACGTCTCGCGCACCGCCAAAGAAGAAACTTTTGAAAACTGATCCCGCTGCCTCTGATGCTTGTGTTCTCTACTGGAGCAGTAGTGAGGAGTCTGTAGACGAAGTCGGATCATCGGAGTTCGACTCGGACAATGATGATTCGTCTCCACAGCCCCGACCTTCGACCAGTGTGGCAAGGTAAACATAGTTTTGGATATCGATGTTGTTGTTATACGGTGTGTGTGTTTTGTAAGTGACAACACCTGTTTACATTTTCTTATTAGGGTGTCAACTAGGTACAGAGGCAATACTCTGCCAAATGCACCGTGCCGAGTGAAGTTTTCACCGAAACGAACACCTAGTGTACATCTGGATGTGACACGCCGAAGTGAGACGCGGAGTTTCATCCGTGCACTGGACATGTTTGTGATGTATTTTACTGCTGAGATTATTTCAACTTTCTGTGCATACACTAACAAGTATGCTTGGATGAAGATTTTCGAGAAACCGAGCTATGCAGAACCAGATGGCTCTTGGCCTGAGGTCGCCCCGGAGATGTTGACTTTCAATGCACTCCTCATTTACATGGGTATTGTACAAGTGCCACAGCTTCGTATGTACTGGAACACTGGGTCGATATACGGTGGTCTCCTTCCAGGGAAAGTCATGAGTAGGAAGCATTTCTTTTCTCTACTCGCTTTCTTGCATGTCTCTGATCCTGAGGATCCGAGTACTGCATCAGCTGGCAAACTGCGGAAGGTGTGGCTGCTGCTTCAGCATTATTTTTCCAGCCACGAGAAGCCATTGCAGTAGGTGAAAGGATGGTGAAATCCAAAGCTAGATTGAGAATTAGACACTATATTCATGATAAGGTCACAAAGTGGGGTTACAAATTGTGGGTTTTAGCTGAAACTGGTACACTTCGCAGTTCTTTGTTTGCACAGGCAAGAGATACAAAATGCACAGATGCGCAGATGCACAGACAAGGATACAAAATTTACATGGACAATTTTTATACCTCCAAGCACCTTTTCGAACATCTCCTGTACTGCAAAACGCTGGCATGTGCAATGACTAGAAAAGATCGTCGGGGCTTCCCTGGCGATCTGAGAGAACCAAAATGGGAAACAAAGGCTCAGCGGGGTGACATTCGTTGGGTCAGGGAAGGAAACGTGTTGTTTATGCAGTGGAAGGACCGCAAGGGTGTAAGTCTAATGAGCACAATTCATACAGTGAATGAACGTCTCGGCAAAGAGACGTCAGAAAGTGGGGAACAGATGGACTGAAAAAAAAAAAAAACCCATGTTGGTCCCCGAGTACAATGCAGGAATGTTGTGGGTCGACAAAGCTGACCAGATAATTGGCACATAAGATGTCCTTCAGCAAGTGTGTTCGTTGGTGGAAGACACTATCCTTCCTATTGTATCGACATTGCCTGTGTAAATAGCTTTATCCTTTTGCAAGAGCATCGCAAACAGCACCCCGATTTTCCTGAGCTAAATCTGAGTTCCCGATTTGACCAGCTTGCTTTTCGAGAGGTGCTTATCAAGGAAATTTTGAACCTGGACGATGATCAACCTGTCAGAGTTTATCTGCCACCCGACTGGATTCGACACAAGCCTGAAAAGGTTGACAGCCGAAGGAACTGCAAGTTTTGCTACGAGGACATCAAAAAAGAAGTAAAAACAAATGTTTTTTGCAGCACCTGCGAAGCCCATCTTTGCTTCACTTCCATGCGCAACTGCTTCTCCGAGTGGCACATGCATCATGGGCACTAAGATCAGAGCCCACTAAAATTAAACTTTTTGACCTAGACTGCTCAAATCTGGAGCTACTGTACCTGAGAATGCGTACTGCCATTTGCATATTTCAGTTTTGTTTTAATCTAAATGTTGTGAAGTGTAACTGCAGTTTTATATCTTCGCTTGTACGTTTCCCTTTATTTTTGTCAAGTTTTAGAAATAAAATTTTTTAAAATTTAAGACTATTTGCTTTGCATTTTAGTACATTTGAAAGGTACGTCAATGTGCTGCAGGGGCGTAGCCAAGGGGGGGTTGGGGGGGTTCAACCCCCCCCCCCCCCCCGAAATTTTGCAGTTTTGCTTGCGTATATATACACGCGCACATACAAACGCACGCACGAACATACATAAAGTATAGTTGAACCCCCCCCCCCCGAAAAAATTTCTGGCTACGCCCCTGATGTGCTGCATTTTGATATATAATTCATTGTGCACCGAACAGTTTTCTATAAAAAAATATTCTGCAGACACATATCGAAAAGGGCTGTTTTCTACGGTAAGGAAAGAGTTAAGAGGAGCATCGCCAACGCTTGCCTTGCTACTGCCCTGAAGAAATCTTGCCTCCACACTATGCATCTCAGTTTTGCACAACAAGTGGAGCGTCTTGCAAAAGCCAGATATCCAGCACAGTGGTGGCAGCAAAGGTGGCAGAAAAGATGCTTTGATGGAAGAAAAGCTGCTCAAGGTTGTTGAGCGAGGGGACAGGCCTGAAAAGCGTGACAGCTCTGAGAAGAGCTGGCAAGTCATTCTACCTTACATGCACAGCATTTCGCACAGGCTAAATGAAGATTGGTCAGGCCACCACTAAGCTGTACGGGCGAGTAAACGCACCTCGCATCAACTCTGCATCATGCTCTGTTGTGCACAGGTCAGGCCACGTCACCTGCTCAGTAGGCGTCTACTTGATCCCACGGACGTGTGGAAAGGCATATGTCGGACAGACCGGCAGGTGTGTCAACGACCGTCAGCATGAGCACTGAAATAATGTGCACAATGAGGTGCAGGGGCATCTTGAAATTCATTGCTGTGACTGCGGTTGCAGCCCCCCTTTTCATCAGTGTGCAGTATTGGCAAGGCACAGGTCACAGCTAACCCGCGAAATTATAGAAGTGGAAAAGATGTACAAGCGACTCCCGATAATTCAAAGTCGCTTAATATAATTGTTGGTTAATTGGAAGCGAAGTGGGGTCCCCATCAGTTTTGCATGCAATTCAACAGGAAGAAATGCTCGGTAATTGGAAGCTAGAAGTTTGAAATATTGGTTAATGAGAAGTTATTTTTCAATCGAATGCCTCGAGGCGATCGTATTCTTTGATAAATTTGCCACTTCTAAAGTGCAAAACAACGATGCCTGTATGGCACACATGCCGCACAGGCACCGCAGCTGGCAACAGCGCCACAGCTCATGAAGCGTCAAGGTTAAGCATCGGAGCTGTTGGCGTCAAAGCTGACTAGAGAGCCACAGAGTATGAAGCGGCAAGACACTTGTGCAATTGGCAGGCTCCGGGCCTCTCCGATTGTTTCATTGAGCGGGCTCAGTAGTTTCACGTGCAACAAAGTTCCATGTGCATTTCAGGCGCAGTTGTGACAATGGCAACTCACGGGCTTTATCGGACACTTGACTTGGCGATGAAAGTCAGAATTTTGAAAGAAGTTGAGGAAAGAGGCACCGCCAAGCAAGATATTGCAAGGAAATACGGCATCAAGCCTAACAACCTTTCAAACTTCTTCAAGAACAAGTGCTCGATACTGGAAGCATTTGAAAATGATCAGTTAAAAATGTCTTGTCAGAGAATGCGTATCGGTGCCCACCCGAAGTTAGAGCAAGCGCTGCTAATTTGGATTAGGGAGGCACGAAGCAACAGACTTCCGCTCAGCGGTGATATGGTTGCAGTGAAAGCCTCATCGCTTGCGAACATGCTAGTGATCGAGAACTTCGCTTCCTCCGATGGATGGCTGACACACTTCAAGCAACATCATGACATGGTGTTTAAAATTGTCGTGGAGAAAGGGCTTCCGTCAACCAGGTCACATTTTACGTGACAAAAAAAGGTTCTTTACTTCTTGGTTTGGACGCCATTCGAAGCCTCCACATACACATCGACGACACTACATTGTCCTGCTCGCAAGTTTCAAGTACAGCAACCCCAAGAATTCCTGCTAATGCTCTGTCCGAATTTCATCAACTCTTCACCCAGGAACTTGGCCTGGCGAAAGGCTACATGCACGAAGTGAAACGCCGCCCAGGTATGCAGCCAGTCGCTGCCAAGCTTCACAGATTGCCATTCCTGCTTAGACAACAAGTCTCCGATGAACTTTCTCGTCTTGAAAATTCAGGCGTCATCGAACGTGTTTCAGCATCAAATTGGGTCTCTCCACTGGTCGTGGTGAAGAAAAAGAACGGTTCCTTAAGACTTTGTGTGGATTTGCTTGAACCAAATAAAGCTATCGTGATTGATGGGTTTCCCTTGCCCCATATCGAAGAACTTCTCCAGCAACTTACAGGTGCTGTTTACTTTTCAAAGCTAGATCTTGCATCAGCATATCATCAGGTTCACTTGTCAGAATCAAGTAGGGACTTAACCACTTTTGTAACGCATGATGGTTTGTTCAGATTCCGTAGAGTCTGCTTCGGGCTTGCATCTGCCCCTGCTGTTTTTCAGAAAATGATGTCGGACATTTTTAAAGGTTGTTCTGGAGTACTGTGCTACCTAGATGATATTTTGGTCTGGGGTCGAACGCAGTGCTGAACATGATGCTAATTTACAAGCAGTACTAAGCCGCATAAGCAACACAGGGATGAAACTGAACAACAAATGTGTCTTTGCTGTCCAACAAATCCAATTTTTAGGACACAATGTCAGTGCCAGAGGATTGTCTCCTCTTGAGTCCAAAGTGCATGCTATTGTTAATGCACCTGCTCCTACAGATTGCAAATCTTTGCATTCATTTCTTGGTCTCACTGGCTGTTACTCAAAGTCCATTCCCCATTATGCTGACGTTGCTTGAACCACTGTGCTCCATGTTGCGTAAAGGCCAAACATTTAATTGGCCGCATGAAGCCAATTCGGCATTCAAAAATATCAAAGAAGTACTGGCTGAAAACCCAGTCATTCAACTCTTTGACGAGAAGCTTCCGGTAGTCATAACGACTGATGCTTCCAACATAGGATTGGGTGCTGTGTTTGAACAACGCAAAGATGACCAGTTAGTTACAACTGTTTTTGCTTCGAGAACCTTGTCACCTGCTGAATGCAAGATATTCTACTGGTGAGCGTGAAGCCTTAGCATGCCTCTTTGCTTGCGAGAAATGGCATGTATACCTCTGGGGTAGACATTTTACGTTACGCACTGATCATCAAGCACTTACTACATTACCGTATAGTGCGGAATATAGGTCGAGATTTTTCCAAAAAAGTGTCACTAAAAAGTCGCCCCTCAACCTATATACCGGCCCTTGGCACAAACCGAGTGATCGTCTGGCAACGGGGAGCGTCGCATGCTTCTTGGGCATCAGCATCGACATCGCCTCCATGGGCCCACGCCCGACGCCATTTTTCCTTTCTTGTTCATCGTGTTCCTAGCGAGTGGCGACCTTGCTCTGCGGCCAGCTATGAATACCGGGACGCGGCGCCAGTTCACCACTGCGTTTAAAAGAAAAGTAATTGAATTCGCGGAAGAGAATGGCAACATGTCGGTGCAGCGGCAGTTTGGAGTGTCTGAGAAAAGCGTCAGGTACTGGCGCAACCAGAAATCCAAACTGTCGGTGTGTAACGCGCGGAATACGCTGTTTCGCGGTCGCCGAGCTGTGCACCTGGAACTCGAGGACAAAGTGGCGGATTTCGTCCGCGAGTACCGTGCCAGGTCCCTGCCAGTGAGTGCGGAGCTCATTCGCACAAAAGCCGTCGAGCTCGCCCGTGAAGCCGGTCTCTCGAGAGAAGACTTCAAGGGGTCCATTTATTGGGTCCGCCGCTTCATGCGACGCAAAGGGTTTGCCCTTCGACGGTGCACGTCAATCTGCCAGAAGCTGCCGGAGGAGTACAAGGACAAGTTGATAGAGTTTCAACTATGTGAATAGCCTCCGGCGGCAGCATGGCTACATGTTAGGCCAGATCGGCAACGTCGACGAAACGCCGGTGTGGTTCGACATGCCGTCGTCCACAACAGTCTGTGAACGCGGGGCAAAGGAGGTGAAGCTGCTGTCGACCGGAAGCGAGCATTCGCGCTTCACCGTGATGCTTTCCTGCACGGCCGACGGCAGAAAGTTGCCCCCATTCATCATCTTTAAGCGGAAGACGATGCCGAAGGAGGCCTTCCCGCGGGATGTCGTCGTCCGCGTGTACGAGAAGGGGTACATGGATGAGGCCCTAATGCGCGAGTGCATCCGCACAGTGTGGAACCAGCGGCCCGGAGCCCTGCTGCAGCACCGGAACATGCTCGTGTTGGATGCATTTCGCGGGCATTTGACGGCGTCAGTGAAGGAGGCACTTCGCGACGGGAAGACAGATCTTGTCGTCATTCCGGGAGGGATGACGTCAACGCTGCAACCGCTGGACGTCTTCCTTAACAAGCCTTTTAAGGACCGTGTGCGTGCGTTGTACAATGAATGGATGGCTGGCGACAACCCGCGGACCCCGACAGGCCGGCTGCGCAGGCCACCTCTCGCGACAGTTTGTGCTTGGGTCTCCGAGGCATGGAGGTCTCTGCCTGAAGAAATGGTGGTGCGCGCATTTAAGAAGTGCTGCATCAGCAACGCTCTCGACGGCACCGAGGACGACATGTTCTGGGAGGCGGCTAGCGAAAGGCAGTCGTCTTCGGAGGAGAGCTCCGACAGTTCGGAGGACTGAATAAAGTTCATCAGTGAAAAGTTCCGTGTTTTTCTTTTTTTTGCTGGTCAAGGTAAGGGGGTCGACCTATATTCCGCCTCGACCTATATTCCGCATTAACAGTACTTTCTGCTGGATCAGAGGGCCGACGCCCATTACGCATTTCACGCTGGTGCGCCAAACTTTTGTACTACAACTTCACTGTACAGTACTGCAAAGGTTCAAATAATGTTGTAGCAGATGCACTTTCTCGTTTGCCTTTGCAACTTTCAGTCTCTCCAGACTTAGAAGAAGAGATAATCTCTCTTGTCACTCCATGCATAGGTAAAGCTGATTTACAGGCAGCAACTGCTGAAGATACTACTTTGCAACAAGTGATTCCATACATTGGTAACGGCTGGCCAGAAAAGAAATCTCTTCAGCCAGAACTACTGCCCTACTTTGCAATCAGAAATGAGCTGTCCTGTGTAGACAACTTAGTTTTCCATGCAGATAGAGTCAGCATTCCTGCTTCGCTGTGCAATAAACTCGTACAGCTGGCTCATGAAAGTCACCCTGGAATTGTCAGGACTAAGCAGCGACTTAGAGAAAGATACTGGTGGCCTGGCCTAGATAGACAAGTTGAACGTGCAGTTCGCGACTGCATCGTATGCCAAACAGCAGATAAATCTGTTAAACGCGTTTTCGCACCCTTACAGCCTGTCCCATGGCCAAATAAACCTTGGGAAAAGCTAGGCATGGACAATGTCGGTCCACTTGCGAAGAATGTTGGTCCACTTGCGAAGACGTACAAGGGCCCTGGCACTGCTCTGCTGCCGGTGGTTGTGGCGATACACACAAAAAAAAAATTCAAAAAGCAACCCGTGCAGTGGTCGGTGCAAGCGCTCGCTCAACTCACCCAACACCACGTGTGGGTGCTAGACCTCTCGTCCACAAAGTGCTACCCGCGTCACAGAGAGTTTAGCACTTTTCTCGCAAGCAGTCTGTTGGAATGTCGGGTGCACGAGCTACGCATGCCAAACTGGTACAGGTGCGCAGAAACGTCCCTGGATATTACTAGATTGGTGATAGAATGCAACGTAGAAGTCATCTGGTGTTACTGTCCGTCCGACAACAGTGCCTTGCTGCGCACACTTGCGACGGCTGCGCACATCGACTCCAAGCGCCCCAAGATGTACGTTCAGCTGTTACCCCCAAATGTCAACATGCACCATTACGTGTCGTCAAACGTGGTCCTCGAAGCGCAAGGAATCAGCTCGGGTAATCACATGTTCTTCGACTGCTTCATGGTCAACAACCCGACGACTGCATTACCCACCGTGGTCAAACTAAAGACGTGCGGCAACTCGTGCCAAAAGTATCTCAAGGAATACTACCACCGCCGTCGACACTTCTACGGAGGAGATGAATATGATGATGAAGATGATGTAGAAGAAGAAGAGGAGGGAGAGGACGACATTTTCGACAAGCGAGCGTGCTGCGTGTTTTGCAGCAAGCACATTGATTACGTGGACGCCACGTCGGCCGTGAACAAGCGGAGAATCAGACTCGTTCGTCACGTGTTGAAACTGGACGACGACGGCAAGCACAAGACGTCGTCGTGCAACAACAGTACTCCTTGTCGTCGCTGTTACTACTGCTGGCTGAAGCGTAACCTGCTCTTAAAGAACGTCACGGTGTGTCTCACTTTGCCGGACAAGAAAAAGATTGGCATGGCCGTGATTACGCACAGCCACAAGGACGTTGCGCGATACACGACGGTGGGTATGCTCAACTTTTCCTCGAGCGGTGAAAAGGGCACCGCGTTGCATTGCTGGCGACGAGAGCGGCACTCTAGAAAGCTTGCCGACCTTTGCAAGATCGCCACCGATTACTACAAGTCTTTCGCGGTGACAATGGTGCCTCTCGCGAACGCTGTCGAGCTGAAATGTTTGCTGTCGGTGATGGCGGACGAATTGGATCACGCGGTCGAATTGAGCGTAACTCGGTGTTGCATGACGTTGGCGGCGATGGAAGACGACGCAGCCGACGACTGTCAGATTGGTGCAGGCTGAGGCATTTATTTTATGTTTTTCTTGAAGCCTCAATATAATTTCTGTCAGACAACGGCAGTTGCTCGGGCAGGCGGTCGAGCCTTCGCTAGGTACAATCTGGCAAAGACGTACGTGTTGACGGCCACCCGTGCCATGGATCGCGCCGTACAGCAGACGGAGCAAAAAAGGTACACCGGCAATTGCACCAAGTACAGAATGCAAGGGTCACACCCATCTGACAACGAACAAGAAGAAGAAGAAGAAGACGAAGCAGCAGCTGCTGCAATGATAGAGTGCAATCTGCACCTTACTCGCCCTCAGGCAGTGGTGCAGCATGAACAATGGAGCGAGTTTGAAGTGTTGAGCTTGCTTCACGCCTATCACTGTGGCGGTCTAGCGCCGGTAAATTCAAACTACCTGCGACGCGAACTGGCCGTCAAGTGGGTGACCACTCTGGAAAAGACAATCGATCCCGTCCGTTACATGCAACTGATGGGCATCATTCGAGGTTCAGTTCTGGAATCTGTCGACGGCAGCGGCGGCGTTTTCGGCGGCATCAGCACCGACTGCATGTCCAAGATTCTAGGGTTTGTCAAGGTGACCGACCTGCCGTTCAGCTTGAGCACGGCTGCCATCGTCGGATCAAACGTCGCCTGATGGCGAACTGACGTCGGAGTCAGTTCGCCGCCACGGTACCCCGCCGGCACGCACGGCATAACATGTCACGCCATCGAATACACCCTTCCACCGGCCTACTACGATAACTTGCCCTGTGACTTTGGACAGTTTACTCAGCAATGCATTTATTGAACAATTGAGTGTTGCTCCTCTTCTTTTTATATATATATATATTCTTTTTTTTTTCGTCATCACGATAATACAGCTTTTCTTTTTTTCATCTCCAATCTTGCATGTCTTGTTGTCCATTCATATAAAAAATATCATCGAAAAAAAACAAGCGACCACCACCACCAGCGACATCTAGTGATCATGTCGCCAACCATTATTAAAAGAGTACATGTAACGCCCGACAGAGGGCGGCAGAGGTAATCATTTTTTTTCTGTAGTACACGTAACGAGCGACAGAGGGTGGCACTAGTAATCTTTCTTTTTTGTGTAGAGCCCCACAGAGGGCGCCATTAGTAATCTGTAGTACATGTAACGGGCGATAGAGAGCAGTGTTGTTCTTTTTTTTTATTATTCATTCATTCAATAGTACATATCGCACAGCAACGGAAGCGGTTGCCGTCGTCGGTAACTGCGGACGTGGCGTAGGGGGTGGCTATATATCGCAATGGACTATTCGTTGTGCGCTGTAGCAATAATGTCGGAGGAGGAGGCGGCGGCAGCGGACGATGCTCACCGGCAGCAGCAGACACAGATTTGCAATTACATTAGTTGACTACCACTCTAACTGGCCTGAAGTTTGCTTTATCCATGCAGTCACTTCTGAAGCGGTAATTACATTTCTGTCAGCACTTTTCAGTAGGGAAGGCTTTCCAGAGGCAATCGTCCCGGACAACGGTCCTCAGTTTAAATCTCAAACATTTGAGAAGTTCCTCTCCGACAGAGGCATACAGCATCTTTGCTCTTCGAACTACTATCCACAATCTAACGGTCAAGTTGAACGCTTCAACCACGTTTTGAAAGAGCAAATTCAGCTCGCTCAACTTGAATGCCGCCCACTGAAACAAGCTGTAACAGAGTACTTAGGCACGTATCGCTTTACGCCTCAAGCTACTACAGGCTTGTCGCCTGCACAACTTCCGCATAACCGCCAACCGCGTTCTGGAATTGACATTGCAGGGTTACAACCAAAGTCTCCCACTCCTTCGCCAATGTTAAGCTTCGATTACGTGAACCCCTTTGGGCCCAAATGCAAGAACACGGACAGCGTGCGAACGCTCCCGGGCCTGTAGGCGTTCCGGGATAGAGGCGCAGAAGTGGATGCCCAGACACCCGAGAAACCTGAGACGCTGCTGCCGCGAAGGTGGAGCACTTGTGCGCCCTTGGCCTTGTGCTGTGCGCGAGAACGCGGTGAGCTCACGGCTCATCCGCGCCTGGCTCTTGAGTGTTGGAACGCTGGTGGCGTGATTGGTGGTGTGATCAGTGGCGTGGTCGGTGGTGCGAACACCATGTGAATCCATATTTGGTCATGTCTAGAGGCGCCTGATGTCACACAAGCATCTGGAACCCTTTAAAACGCGCAGGGAGAGACTGGGTGGGGCAGACTTGACTGAGACTCTGGCGGAACTCTGCTCCTCAGCTTCTTACCTTTGTCGGTTTGCAAACTTAAATGTCCACTTTGGTCTAACGATGTAGTATTAAACTCTATTGCTTTGCTGCTCTGCGCCGTCTCGCCTGTACTTCCCTTCTCGTCGGTCCTGATGCAAGTTACGAGCACACCAGCTGACGACGACGGTCGAGAGACGGCGGTCGAGAGAAAGGGAAGCCGAAAGAAGACAGGCAGAGGTGAGTAGAGAACAGCAAGAGAAAGGGTGTGAGGAAAGGGAGCTCGAATTAAAATGACTCGAGTTTCAATGCTCGAGAGAGCGCGAGGAACGGGATCACGCGCTCGAGTTAAAGCGACTCGAGGTTGAAATAGAGCGCGTTCGAACGGCAGGGCATAGAAGCGAGGCAAACAGTGCAGGGGAGCACATATCATTCAAAATGACAGAACTAATTCGTCCTTATAAACTTGGAGAGGACATCGGGTTGTTCTTGGTGAACTTCGAGCGGACGTGTGAGAAGCAGGGGTTCTCCCGTGAGTCGTGGCCACAGCGCTTGCTCACACTCTTACCTGGCGAGGCAGCAGAAGTAATCGCTCGTTTATCCACTGAGGAAGTCGACGATTATGATAAAGTAAAATCCAGTTTGCTTAGGAGGTACAGGCTGTCCGCTGAGGCATTCCGGCGGAAATTCCGTGAAATGGAGAAAGGAAGGAGTGAGTCATACACTGAATTTGCCTATAAACTGCAGTCAAACATGGAGGAATGGCTAAAGGAGGAGAAAGCCTACGGTGACCACGCAAAGGTTGTTGAGTGTTTTTTACTAGAGCAATTCTACAACCGGTTACCAGAGAACCTTAGGCATTGGGTGCAAGATAGGCCAGATGTTAACTCGGTAGCCAGAGCCGCCGAGCTAGCAGGGGAATTCGTCACACGTCGGGCTCATGAAGTGACAGTGGTCGAAAAGGGGGTCCCGATTTTAAGTTCAAGCCAAAGAGAGGGCTTGTGAAAATGAAGGAAGAGCCTGAAATTGGGAATGTCAGAGCCGTATATATACGTCTGAGTCAGAACGGAACACCAAACATGCGTTAGAACAGCAAAGGAAGCTAGAAGCGAGGAAACCGTTCCTTTACTATAACTGCCATAAACCCGGTCACATTGCGGCGCAGTGTAAGAAACCAAAAGTAGTGTTTCTATCCATCAGTGGTAGGGACGAGAATATCGAGCTTCTCGAACCCTACATGCGCGACATTGAAGTGAAGGGAAGTCATGCCGCGTACTGCGCGATTCTGCGGCTACGATGGACGTAGTTCACAGCTTGTACGTTGAACCGCAAATGTTCACGGGTGAGTGCGCGTGGATCAAGCAGGCAGTAGAGTCGAGCAGTGCATGCCTTCCCGTCGCAAAGGTAACTCTCAAAGGTCCTTTCGGCACACTCGAGACGGAAGCTGCCGTGTCGCCGGCACTCCCTCCGCAATACCCTTACCTGTTTTCGAATAGATCTGACAAGATGCTGCGTGAGAGAGGGCAGCTGTTTGGGGAGGCTAATGTGATGGCGCTAACGCGTTCGAAAGCACGGGAACTCGCTGCGAAGGCAGTTGCCGAGTCCTCTTTAGCTGAAATCAGCCTGTCGCAGGACTCCCCAGCAGAGGTCAAACTTGCGCCAGCGTTACAACAGCAGGAGGTCCCATCCGTGGAGGATGAAGCTACGGCACAGGCACCATCAGAAATATTGGAAGAGCATTCCAGAGATTTATTTGTAGCGCCTACGTCGGAAAGCTTACAGCGACTGTTAATGGTAGACCGCATGGCCTTGAGGGATCAACAAAATAAAGACTCGAGCTTGCGAAACATCCAGAGCAGGGTAAATGAAAAGATAGCCCCGAAAAACATAAGTTATTATGAGAAGGATGGCATACTGTACAGGAAGTATGTTGACAAAAGAGGTGTAATGTTTGATCAGCTGGTCGTGCCCCAAGCTTATCGAGAGGATTTACTGCGCTTGTCGCATGGAAGTTCTTGGGCTGGTCATTTATGCGTCAAGAAAACGAAGGGACGGTTGTTGCAGGAGTATTATTGGTCAGGCTGTTTCCGCAACGCAGAGCGATTTGTAAGGACATGCGACACGTGCCAGCGTGTGGGGAAGCTGGGTGACAAGTTGAGGGCACCGATGAAGCTGGTGCCTATCATCACAGAGCCGTTTCGGCGGCTCATAGTGGACACTGTAGGCCCACTGCCGGCGACATCGTCGGGGTACCGCCACGTGCTGACCGCGATATGCCCAGCGACTAAGTTCCCCGAAGCGGTTCCACTTAAAGAACTTAGCTCTGTGGAAATAG
Source organism: Rhipicephalus sanguineus (assembly GCF_013339695.2). Taxonomy (NCBI): domain Eukaryota; kingdom Metazoa; phylum Arthropoda; class Arachnida; order Ixodida; family Ixodidae; genus Rhipicephalus; species Rhipicephalus sanguineus. The sequence goes on from NC_051179.1 coordinate 112,256,213, forward strand.
TTAACGTGCTCCGGCCGACTCCTAGGCGGGAACCCAGCCCGGAAACCTGCAGGAACTTATTAAAGTTATTCACTCACTCACTCACCTTTCCATATTTGCACGAGTTGGCTTTCCCACTGAAATACAGTCGGATCAAGGCACTGTGTTTACTAGTGCTCTTACCACTACGTTTTTGGAAAGGTGTGGAGTAAAACAAATTCATAGTTCAGTCTACAACCCGCAGTCTAACTCCGTAGAGAAGCTCCACTCCGTTCTGAAGCGAGTGTTGAGGGCGTTATGCTACGAAAGGAAGACGGACTGGGAGCTATGTTTGCCGGCTACCATGTTCGCGTTAAGGACTGCCCCGCATGAAGCAACGGGGTTTTCACCAGCCGAGCTCGTGTACGGCCGCTCATTGCGATCTCCGCTTCGCTTGCTTCGAGAATCGTGGGAAGGCCGAGCCGAAGACCCAGTAGTGGTTGAGTATGTTCTCAAGCTACTGGAGCATTTAAGAAGCGCTCAACGGCTATCAGAGCAAGCCATGGCTAAAGCGCAACATAGGTCAAAAGTGTACTATGACCGCACAGCCAGAACCCGTCGATTCGATGTCGGGGACAAAGTAATGATACAGCAACCGTCGCAGAAAAACAAGTTAGAAGCGCAATGGGAAGGTCCCGCCAACGTAGTTGAAAAGCCTTCTGACACAAACTACGTGATATGCCTGCCCGGAAAGCGAAAGATACAAGTGTATCATTGCAATCTGCTCAAGCCATACCGAGAACGGGAAGCAGTGGTATGCATGATGGTAAACATTCCCGAGGAGATTCCAGTTGAACTTCCAGGGCTTGCGTCAGTCATAAAAGGAGAGGACGGTGAACCACTAATCAAAGAATTAATATCGAAAGCGCAGTTGGAGCCAGAGCAAAAGATCGAGCTCCAAAATCTTCTGAAAGAAGTTCAGGACTTATTTGTAGATAGGCCAGGAAGGACCTCAGTTGTTACTCATGACATCGAGCTGACATCCTCAGAACCCGTGCGTAGCAAAGCTTACCGAGTGTCACCACGCCAACGAGAGATTATGGATTCCGAGGTGAACAAGATGTTGGAATTAGGCCGAGAACGGGAAGCAGTGGTATGCATGATGGTAAACATTCCCGCGGAGATTCCAGTTGAACTTCCAGGGCTTGCGTCAGTCATAAAAGGAGAGGACGGTGAACCACTAATCAAAGAATTAATATCGAAAGCGCAGTTGGAGCCGGAGCAAAAGATCGAGCTCCAGGATCTTCTGAAAGAATTTCAGGACTTATTTGTAGATAGGCCAGGAAGGACCTCAGTTGTTACTCATGACATCGAGCTGACATCCTCAGAACCCGTGCGTAGCAAAGCTTACTGAGTGTCACCACGCCAACGAGAGATTATGGATTCCGAGGTGAACAAGATGTTGGAATTAGGCGTGATCGAGCCTTGTGAGAGCGATTACACTTCGCCCTTAATCTTAGTTGAGGTGCCGGGAAAAGGTCCACGCCCTTGCGTGGATTATCGCAAGCTAAACTATCACCACAGATCAGATTTACCCAATACCAAACATTGAAGAGCGCATTGAGAAGGTTAGTGAAGCTCGATATATTTCCACGCTGGATCTTGTGCGAGGCTACTGGCAGGTTCCTCTCACCGAGAGGGCTAGCAGATATGCAGCGTTCATATCGCCGTTGGGAACGTTCCGCCCTAAGGTATTAAGCTTCGGTTTGAAAAATGCACCATACTGTTTTTCAAGCCTTATGGACAAGGTGTTACGAGGACTAGGGGAATTCGCTTTACCCTACTTAGACGATGTGGCGATATATTCGTCCTCTTAGTCGGAACACATGCAACATCTGCGAGTGGTTCTAACACGTTTGCGTGAAATGGGACTAACTGTGAAGGCACCTAAATGCCAACTAGTTCAAGCTGAGGTGATCTACCTATGTCACATAATCGCACAAAGCCTCCGACCTTCTGAGCTCAAGGTGGCTGCCATACGCGATTTCCCGCAACCACGCTCAAAGACAGATATCCGCTCATTTCTGGGGTTAGCAGGTTACTATCAACGTTACATCCCAAGATATTCGGAATTAGCTAGCTTAACTGACGCTCTTCGGAAAACTGAGCCACAAACGGTCGTCTGGGATGACCGTAAAGAGGAGGCTTTCAAAGCATTAAAAGCCACCTACCTGTGCTGAAATCACCTGACTATTCGAAAGAGTTCATAGTTCAGTGGGATGCTAGTGAGCGAGGCATGGGAGTAGTGTTGTGCCAACGAGGAGAGGACGGTGAACACCCAGTTCTTTATGCCAGTCGTAAGCTGACTGTGCGACAACAAGCATATAGTGCAACCCAGAAAGAATGTGCGTGTCTCATATGGGCAGTGCAAAAGTTGTCGTGCTACCTTGCAGGCTCGAGGTTCATAATAGAGACAGACCATTGTTCTCTCAGATGGCTGCAGACAGCTTCTTCCAAAAATGGTCGCCTCCTGCGCTGGAGCCTCGTTTTGCAGCAGTATTCATATGAAATATGGTACAAAAAGGGGAGTCTCAATGGCAATGCCGATGGCTTAAGCCGAAGCGTCTAGGTCATGAATTGGCCTCGATTGTTTTTCTTCCTGACATAGGCTTTTGTGTTATTTCTTCCGTAGCTTTGGAAGACCTGTGCGTCGTCAGGTGGGCAACAAAATTAGGGATGTGTTTAGTACTTTGTACGAGTAATAAGGTTGAGCCTTTTGTGTTTAAGGTAAGCCTGGCGGGGCTCCGTGAGTACGTGTCTCGCGCTTGCTTCTTCAATGGCTTTGTTATCCTGTGTTTTCCCGTGGATTGTTTGTTCAGTCGACCGGCTCTACCATGGCGAGGATCTTGCCTCCCAGAGAGAGGACTTCGTTGTCATCCGGCATCTCTTCGGACACCACGTCAGTTCCAAATTCTTGGCAGGAACGGTGGAAGTACCTGTGGTTTCCCTTCTTGCTGATGAGAGACCTGAACCTGTGCGGTGTGATGTCTCGGTCGACGAGCTTTGTCCGGTACGGCACCGTCTCACCAGAGTGGCAGTAACCAATCACAGTCATCTCGGTGTAGGCTGAATTCAGGTGGCGCCAGAACTTGCGCAGGGACCGGGGCCCATCTCACCCCCCGGAGCTGCCTGGCGACCAGCCCTACCGACGAGCCCCTGCAGTGTCGCCCGGGGAACGAGCTTGTACCATTGTCTTTGGCCACTTTTTGGCTTTCGCCATTTGCTGGATTCCATTGTAGTTCGCCTCCAGCCTCCGGCGAGCTTGGACAACATCAGAGAAATCTGGAGGAACTACCTTACGAGACGGAACAGGGCCTAGAACCAGGTATCACGTACCGTGCTCCAGGTTAAGAAGGCTACGAGCTTCGACGACTGATCCCTGTTGACAGTGGATGCTGTCCCCTGCCATTCGGGATCTCCATCCACGAGGGGGCAGTCTGTTAAGCTTCGATTACGTGAACTCCTTTGGGCCCAAATGCAAGAACACGAACAGCGTGCGAATGCTCCCGGGCCCGTAGACATTCCGGGGATAGAGGCGCAGAAGTGGATGCCCAGACACCCGAGAAACCTGAGACACTGCTGCCGTGAAGGTGGAGCACTTGTGCGCCCTTGGCCTTGTGCTGTGCGCGAGAACGCGGTGAGCTCACGGCTCATCCGCGCCTGGCTCTTGAGTGTTGGAATGCCGGTGGCGTGATCAGTGGCGTGGTCGGTGGTGCGAACACCATGTGAGGTCCATATCTGGTCATGTCTGGAGGCGCTTGACGTCACACAAGCGTCTGGAACCCTTTAAAACGCGTAGGGAGAGACTGGGTGGGGCAGACTTGACTGAGACTCTGATGGAACTCTGCTCCTCGGCTTCTTACCTTTGTCAGTTTGCAAACTTAAATGTCCACTTTGGTCTAACGATGTAGTATTAAACTCTATTGCTTTGCTGCTCTGCGCCGTCTCGCCTGTACTTTCCTTCTCGTCGGTCCTGATGCAAGTTACGAGCACAACCTGCTGACAGCGGTGGTCGAGAGACACCTGACACCAAGTTTGGATCCTGTGAGAACACAAGTGTTCCATAGGCAACAGGCAACTAAGCAACGAATTAATTCTAAGCGTGGAGCGAAACCTTCTAAGCTACAGGTGGGCCTCAGAGTAAAAGATTGTCTACTAGGGAAGCACAATAAATACAGAGGTCCCTACACAATCCTTAGTTAGGGTGGCTAGAATGGGGAGGTGTGATGACTGCGGCGGCGGCCTCTTGCCTAGCGAGGCCCCACTGCGCGTTCTTGCCGCTGGGGGGAAATTTGGCGCGTCAGTCTGGGGCGCCGTTGGCATGTGTGCCGACTGTGAGCATGTGTTGCTAGTGTCTTGTAGGTATTGGAGCAGCACGTTAGCTGTCACTGTTCGTGAAGTACAGCCTGTTTTTCTATCGCTTCCCGATTTCTTGAAGGAGATGGTGTCAGCAGATGTCGTCGATTTTTGAACCGCTCTGATGAATGGCGTCGAGGGGGAAAAAAAAACGCAGAGGTGGTGCTTTGTGCCAGGTTGCGACAGCAGCTACAAGTCCTGCGGTGAAAAACCCTCTCTCTTTCGTGCACCTGCCATACCAAGGGCCGACAAGCCACTGCAAGAGAATTCTGCAGTTTGCGAAAGGCATTTTGACCCAAGGTACGTATGGAATTCGTACATGTTTAAGCATATAGAAAAGTTGAGGTTTCTACAAGTTAACACATTGGCGTAATTATTGGCCCGGTGTGACACACGGGTCATGAGCAGCAGAACTGCAGTGGAAAGAGCCAGACTAATTCAGATGATCAGTTGTTCTTGATCTCACATTGGCATCTTGCTCCACGTGGGCGCATTTTGAGTTCCGCCTCCATCGACCCGCGGCTCGATGTGTGTCACCTAACGTTGCAGCACTTACACATATTGTTCCGTTGCTTCGACATCCGAAATGTCTTCATTACAGTGGCTGCGCTCACTTTTCATTAGGTTTTGCAGGTTTATCATGAGACACTCCGTGCACGTTGTGAATGGAAAGGAGGTCCACATACCACGCGATGTGCCTGCCCTTAAGGAGAGTGCTATCCCAACAATTTTCCCGAACCTTCCAAAGTACATGACGAGAACTCTGCCAAAAGAGAGGAAGAGGAGAATGGGACAGTGCTCTTCCGTGCCTGCAAAGAAGAGCCGCGAAGACATTGACGATTCAGCACGCGAATCGGTTCAGCTCACTCCTCATGACGAACTGGACATAGTCAACGAGGAAGTACCTCGGAAACACTTCATTTTTGGTCTGACTACCATCGGGGTATTGGTCACGTCAGACGTTCCAAACCAAAAACATAGCGAGTTACCAAACAGCTGAACATCATAAAAGCAAAGTACCTCCTGTTGCCTTCAACAAGATAGCTGTGTTTGAAATTGAAGAGCGAAACTCACCCCCCTGCACCATTTTCCTGGCTGGTCACCTTCACTGTCGCACACCGTTGTGTCTGAGGAGCCAAAGAGCTTCTGGTGTATGCACAAAAACTCTCTGTGTGTTGTGGAGTTGGAAAGACCAGCGAGTTTAAGCGATTGACTGCACAACATTGTCAGCAAATGGCCTGTTCTCCGCTGTGTGTGATGGATCTCTGTCACGAGGTATGTTGTGTTTTGGTACATACCTCTTGGGCATCACAAATGTGCAAGATTATTTCATATACTTCACATGTCGCCCATTTTGGTGTTTCTCCCAGGTATGCCGGCCCATATGCCTCAGCGGCGTTTGAAGTGCAGAAAAGTGAGGCGCCCTGTGTTATGTAATGTTTTAATGTACTGTTTCCAATAAACTTGCATCAAACCACCAGTCTTGTAGACTTGTACTTTATTGCATTCTTCTACCGCATTGCATAAAAATTGCATTGACTTCCACTCTTTAAAGTACTATTAGAATAGAAAATGCATAACAAATCTGCGAGTGACACAAGCAGGGTTGTTCCCACCTGCTAGTCTGCGGGAGGGATTCCTCTAAACTACTTTTCGCATGACAAGCGCGCCCACCTTGCAAGAAGTGGCCGCGAAACCCACACTCGTATCGACTGCATCGTCGGCACTTGTAGAATACTCTTGAAATTATGGCGCTGAACCATTTCATAAAGTTTCTCGACGTCAGCACCATTGAAAACACTACAGCGGTAAAACTGAGCGCAGTCGAATCATTTGCCCGCCCAAAGGCAAGCAGATGACGTGAGAAAAGCACAGCGCCACCGCGCGGCAGGAACGCGCTTTTGGGCCAGCCTGAGGAGGCCGGTCATCACACCTCCCCATTCTAGCCACCCTACCTTAGTCAAATCGAATCCAATTCCTTCCGCCTTAGTGATGGCAACATCTGGAATGCATCAAAGCTGGTAATTGTTCATGCTTAGCAGAACGCAACTCAGCAGCAGAATTCATGTCCTCCACTAATGCATCGTCTATGCACCAGCGCAATTCCTCCCCACCTCAATGTTTTTCTGCAGCTCCACATTTAGGGCGACTTCCACTAACCACCTTGCAGGCACCTTCACAACAATCGGCTGATGTGCCCAGCCCCGATGCAGAACTTATCGAAGGGGGGAAAGATATGTCGACTACGGAAAATCGTGAAACTCTCCTGCGTTCGCTCACCGACGAGCATGTAGGTGAGCCCCAAGGCTCAAATCCTTCCCCTAACCGTCCCCTTCATCCCAAACGGCACCGAAAAAAGCCGGCACGGTACAAGGACTACGTTCCTTGACTACATACACGTTTTTCTTCATAATACTCTACTTTTTCATATACTACTATACTGCTTATATACTACTTTCATATACTACTTACTGCATAATCCTGTTTTCGGGGAACATAAAATGATAACTATTGTATAATGATATTACTTATTTTTGCAAATTGTCTTACACATGTTACGTCATACGAACTTTCCAGTGCCTTGCCACTGTATAATGTTATATACAGAGTACAACTCCTTTCCTTATTAGGGGGAGATGATGTGGTGTCGCGCATTACCAGTTTCGGTTTCATAAGGTGTGGTGCAGAGGCGCCACACGACGGGCATTTCGTGTACCAACTCCTTAAACAATGTCTCTGTAAATAAAGATGAGTCCTCTCCCCGTTCCCAGCCTGGCTTGACGTGTCCTACGTGCGCTCCGGCGCGGAGCCGCCCACCTTGCTCTTCTCCAACTCCACCGAACAATAACTTCTTTATCTCCGGGGGTCCCTCACCTCAGCTCGAGTCGCGTGGCACGCACCTTTCCCCGTCCAATGGCGTGCGTAGACGTGGCGGGAGTGCACACCAACGGGTACTTTTCCAGTCTCCACACACCATCAACGCATACCGCCGTCCGGCACGCGCCCCGTGCCCCCTTAGCTCATGACAGGGGAAAACTGGAAGCTACGAGCGCGAGACGCCAGCTCCCACAAGCGCGAACCGAAAACGCAGGCCGGGGAGGAAATGTTCAATGAACGAACCCGTCAGCGGCTGGAGAGAAAAGTGACGGTCAAAGAACACGCTCATCGCAAAAGAACAGGAATTGAGAGCGCACGGTGGTACGGTGACATCTCCTTCCCTTTCCTGCCTAGGCTTGTCTGGCATGGCGTTGGCTTGGCTGCACCTCCATGCAGCTAATGCAGCTTCGGCATTCGGCGCGCCAATACCGATCGTACAGCTCGAGCTCTTCTCTCGTCGTTGTTGAGGGCCTCTATTCGCAACGTTGTCACTGCTTTCTTCCTCAACTTTATTTATTGATTTCTCTAGAAGCTGCATTTTCCTATTTGCGCAACATCACTAGTAAAGACAGCGCCTACACGCTCGGCGTATATGTACATTTTTAAAACATTCGTGGTGTGGCACCGCTGAACGTCCCATCTTCATAACCCCATAAATCCAATCCAATCCAAGCAAACGAGGCAGTCGCACGCGCGAACAAAAGCTAGGGTGGCTAGAAGGGGAGGTGTGCTGAGCGCGGTGGCCAGCCATAGGAGATGGTGGTCCTCTTTCGTGTGGTCGCCGCTAGGGCACAACCTAGCGCTACCGTCTGGGGCGCCGTCAGCGTTTCCGGGGAGAGAGGCTAATCCGCCTGTCAATGCCTGGCCGCCGGTTTGTAGTTGTGTAGTTTGCTGTGAACTGTTGGCGTGTGCTGTTGATTTATGAGTGCTGTGTGCTGGCAAAAATGCTGTCTACCTCAAAAAAAAGAAACTCAGCCTTGGTGCTTCGTGCCAGGGTGTGATTCCGGCTACAGATCTTGTTCGGTAAAAAGTGTCCCTTTTCCGTGCACCGACTTTCCAAGAACTGTTCTTGAAGTGGGCACGCGCCATTCCGAGGGCTGACAAACCGCTTCGAGAGAATTCCGCTGTTTGCGCAAAGCATTTTGACGAAAGGTAAGTGTAATAGATAGCACGCTGACGTACGTTATACCGCTTTCAAAACAAGTAGTACAACTACAAGCTGTTGCGATCGGCAAGCCATCCTTATCCGCGGGGCGCCGGGACAGAAAAAAGGCAGTCGCTTCACTTTGTGGCGATAAGGAAGAACGCGAAGACGCCCGGCTGGTTCTCATGTGCCAGGAGGTGCATGGTTGCAATTTGCTCGAGACAGCACCATTGTCGCCGGTGCCGGAGCGGAAATGCGACACATGGCGCCTTTGTGCCCCAGGAGAGGCCGCGACGCCGAGTTTCCGCCGAAGACGGACCTCGGACCACCGCGCTGTGCGTCTCCGGCTGGTAGGTCGTCTACGCTCAAATCAGCGCCAGCTGCCCAGACGCATACCAGTGGATTTGCCGGGCCTGCAGCCGCCGTTCGGCCGCACGGGTGGTCGGCTCGAGCAGCGACACGAGAGACTCATCACAACCCGCATGCTGGCGGCATGCTTTTCCCGACGCAACATCGTTGCGAGAACAATGCGCGTGTTTGGGATGTGTGTGCGTGTGCTGGGGGCGGTGCCAGCAAAGTGACCTGCAGGATTCGCCGCCCGATTGGATGGAAACGTCTTCCCCTGTTTCCCTAGGTCTGGCATCTAGGGACCGCCAAGGGGGTAAAAGATGCGAGCGGATGCATGCGAAGGACATTCCGGAACGAGCTGTCTAAATGTAAAAATGTAAATAAACCTCTTGTACGCTTCTGCTCCTCAGTCCGGTTCCCTCCAACAGCAGCTCTTCTCGAAGACGAGGTTGCGACCGCCTGCCTGGACACGTGGGAACCAGCGCAGGCGTGAGAGTCTCTCAACTTCCAACAAAGCAATGCTTTACATCAAAAGTAGCATCGCTGCTTACTGCACGTGTTTCATGTTTATTTGCATTCTGATGGTGGCAGTCCTTCGAAGTGTTGATTCATACCACCTTTTATGTTTCTCGGCAGGTTCATCCAAAGGGAGTTCCAGCACATTGTAAACGGTGTTGAAGTCTCAATACTGCGCGACGTTTCGGTGTACTATATTGCTGGATAAGTGGCCAGGAAGCACGTCCTGTCGACTAATTGTACAGCATGCAGGGATGCCTGCCTTGTGCCGAAAACAGTGCCGACAGTGTTTCAAAGAACTACCAGCCAATGCCTCCAAGAAATGCAACTTGGGTGGGCTACTATACCGCTCGGTGTCACTCTATCATTTGATCGAATGTCTTGAAAGCAGGCTAACTCACGAGTTTAACAGAACGAACCTGCATTCCAAAGCTGCTGTCAGCATACTTGGCAAAGTGAGCACAAATGTGCCACAAATTGTTGCGTCGATCACTGCCAGGAGCTCACAAGGTCAGTGGTCAGGTTTTTCAGCCTTACCAGGATCCACTTTGTTTTGAAGGGCCTCAACCAAGATATGAATGACAAAAAAGTCAAAAGAATAAACCCTTGCGTGATGCGAGACAAGCCGCAGAAACTATCAAGTGCATGCTGTTGTACTCAATAAAGTTTCTTTACCTAGTAACATGTGGCATTTATTTATTTGGTTTCTGAACTGAGCCTGAAAAGACTACCGAACGTTGTATTAACCATGCATGCCATGGTTTAATCCTGATTTGGTTGGCGTAAATCAAGTTATCTGCTTTCACACATAATGAGGCGCATGAATAAAATGATCAGAGCGCATGCGAGCATAATTAAACCCCGCTCTCCCAGTAGTAGTGCTTCAATATGGCTTTCCAAGAGGCCTGCTTGCTTTCCGTCAGAACAAAACTCGGCTTTGTACCCCGTATTTCAAAACCGCATGATAACAGTAGCACAATACAAGCTGTGCGCTGACTAAGGAACTGCATTATCAGCTAAAGTTTTATATAATTTGGCAATGCATTTCCACTGAAGCGTTCTCTCTGCCGAGAACGGAGAATGGCCACGTTTGCTGACGGCGCCCCCGACGACAACCCGGACGACAGCGCCACCTCACGGTATTCACGCAAATGGCGACCAACTTTTGCCGCCCGGTCATCACACCTCCTCTTCTAGCCACTCTACAAAAGCCTCGTGGAATTCGTAGTCGTTCGTTCAGTCGTTCAGTTGGTTCAGTGCGCGGGAGATGGCTGCGAGAAAAAAGGTGGCGTAGCAGTCTCTGCTGTCATTTTTTTCTCGAAAAGCTACCGAAGAAGTGACCAGTAGTGATCCGCAAGAACAAACTAGGCAGCCGGAAATACCCGACGTGGATGGTGTTGAGCCCCTGACATCGCCTGTGTCGCAGGGATTGAAATCCAGTGCGCATGATGGCGGCAGTTCAACCTGAAACGCTGAAGCGACGTCTGATGGGCCAAATGCTTGCGAAGTCGGCAAGCAGGCAGCAGTCTTCAATGCATCTTGGATACGTGACCATCCCTGGCTTTTTACAACAACATCAAAGGTGGGATGTTTTGCAAGCTGCGCATAAAATACAACAAGAGGTCTTTAAAGAAGTCCGTATGAAATGAAGAACCATGCAAAAGGATACAGCTGGACAGTGTTTATAAACATGATGCATGCCAGTCGCACCGTGACGCCGTCATGCTTGACGAAAACAGCAAGGTGGCCATGTTGCCGCTTGAAAAAGTGCAGAGCCCAGTCTCCCGCAACACCATGAGGCAAGCATTCGCATCAATGTAGTACTTGTGCAAACACCGGATACTGCACACCATGAACTTTGAGCCGCTTCTTGGTCTGCTGTCTCTGCTTGGCCTTGATGTGAAAGCACAAATAACAGCCGGAAAGAATGCTACGTACTGTAGCCAGAGATCAATTCAGGAGATGGTCACCTGCCTGTCGGATGTCAGTGAAGATAAAATCCTTTGCGAACTTCGTCAAAGTGAGCACTATGCTCTAATGTTCGACGAAACTACCGACTGCGCAACTGTGGAGCAGCTGGTCATCCACTGCGGGTACATTTTCGATGGGAAATTAAGAGTAAAATTCCCGACTATGATTGATGCACTGGGCAACCACAAACACCAAGGTGACGAAAGAGCATTAGCCCTCAATGCCACCAACATTGTTTGCGTCGTTGAAGATTTTACGACTAAGAAGGGTCTGCTCTTTGGTGCCCTTCGCGGAATTAGAACTGATGGCGCACCCGTTATGACAGGAACAAAAGGGGAGGGGGGGCTGTGAAGTTATTGACTGACAAGCAAAAAGCTCTAACAGCTCCCCAGAGCTTTCAGGCTGTAGGGGTTCACTGTGCAGCACACAAGCTCAACCTAGCAGCATGCCAGGCAGCCGAATCAGTTCCACACATCAGTAAATTTAAAGAACTTTTGCAGCAACTGTACAACTTCTATGCATCTAGTTCAGTTCGAACAGCTGGGCTGAGTGCTGTGCAGAAAATCTTGGAGTCAGAGCAACGTCGAGGGAAAATCACCGAGCCATCTGCCACACGGTGGCTGAGTGTTGGTGGGTCATGCACAGCCATCTGCAATAATCTATCGGCCATCATCATCAGTCTCTCTAGGGAGGCAGAAGAACACAGTGACGTCAGGGCTGCGGGTCTGCTCAAGTTCGTGACGAATGCAAAGTTTGTTGGGACTTTACTGATGATGTGTGACCTTCTCCCAGCAATTGACAGGCTTTCCAGAACTCTTCAAACATCATCGCTGCAGGTGGACCTTATACAAGGACTTATAAAATCATGCATAAAGACCTTGGAAACGCAAAGCAACATCCAGACAAAGGTTAAGGATTTTTGTGTCAGTCATGACATAGAGGTAACCATCACAGAGGAATCTGAACAAAGGCTCCATAACACCAAAAAGGCATTTGTCAAGAAGCTACTGGAAAATATCCAGGACAGGTTTCAGGACCACCCTATATTGGCCAGCTATTCTACTGTGTTTGCCCGCAGCAGCTACAAACAAATGGTTGGTGGCAATGGCATTGAAATTGTCAATGCGCTGAAGAGGCTTTGCCCCACTCTTGGCAAGCCATATACTGAGGACATGCTTACAGAGTGGATTGCTTTTGCCAACGTCGTGCTTGAATGTGAACGTTTACAAAAGCTGACAGCTGCAGACTTCTTGCTTTTTGTGGCACATGATGTGAAAGAGCTATTTCCTGTCATGGCTTATTTAGCAGCTTCATATGTTGTACTACGATCGCACACTGTAGACTGTGAGCAAGACTTTTTAGCTCTTACGCCAATTAAGACACAACTAAGAAACCGCCTGAAAGAAAAGTCACTGGACTGCCTTATTCGAATTGCATGCGAAGGACCTGATGTTGACACCTACCCATATGACGAGGCTGTTGAAAAGTGGGCGAAGAGCAAGCATCGGAGGCTGAAGGTGTAGCATGTCTGGGAAGGTAGAAATAAAGTCCCTTCTTGTATTTTGTAATTGTGCTTGAACATCTGCTGTTGCGTTGTCATTATACAGTTCTTGCTAAAAGGACACTCCCCCCCTCCCCCGCTTGAACCTCTGTTGTGTTGTCATTATTCGGTTAACTCTCACACGACATGCCCCCTACCACCCACCTCTCAAAATTTTCTGGGGAGAACCCTGCACAAGTTATGGTCATGTTATCGTGTTACGGTCATGTTATCGTACGGTGGACAGCCTCAAGCTCCCACCCTAGGTCACTTTCAAGCGCAAGATAATGCCAAAAGCTGAGGACCTGCCGAAGAATGTCATCATGAGATGCCACGAAAAAGGATGGATAAACGAGGGCCTTGTCCTCGACTGGACGAAGTCCATGCAGTGTAAGCGGCCCAGCGCACTGTTGTCTTTCCCATCCATCCTCGTGCTGGACGCAATTCGTTGCCATTTGGCCAACTTAGTGAAGAGGCTGTTGCACGACTGCGGCACAGAACTTGTGATCCCGGGTGGGATAACCTCTCAACAGCAGCCTTTCTATGTTTGTGTAAACGAACACATGGCACTTCATGCAAGCCGTCACTTTCTTGCAACCATTTTTCACCGCAGAGCTGATCAACGCGATCTACGAAAACAAACAAATATGTGTAGACGCATGTTTTAGAGAGGCAGAGGCACGCAAAAAAATACGGCTCGTGGAAGAACTTTAGTCCCTATGAAGTGATGCAGTGCATAGGGATCCTCATCTACATGAATAATGTCGAGCTGCCTCGCCTTCATCTCTACTGGAATACCTTGGAGTTATTTACGGGCCTCATTCCTCCAAATATTATGCCCATGACCAGATTTTTTTCTCTCCTTGCTTTCCTCACTGTCATGGACTCAAAGACTGACCCCGTCTGCGACGGCAAGCTGCACAGGATCACAAATCTACTGCAGCATGTGAATGATGTGTCCTGTCAGCTTTTTCGGCCATACTGGAATTTGTGTATGGACAAACAAATGGTTAAGTCTAAAGGACGATCAGGAATTCGGCAGTATATATGTGTGACAAGAGGGTCAAATGGAGGTATATAACATGTGGGTCCCCGCAGACTCAAGGACAGGCTACACTGTCCGATTCAGTGTTTATACCGGAAAGCGAGAAACACCAAGCTCAAAGGGACTGGCTTATGACATTGTAACTTGCCTGTGCGAGTCATATTTGGATCAAGGGTACATCATCCACCTTGACAATTTCTACACGTCCACGTCGCTCTTTGTACATCTTCCTGAGCGGAAAACTCTCTCATGCAGATCAATGTGCAAAGATCGTTGCAGATTTCCCTCCCAGCTGAAAGACACCCCCTGGGAGAAAAAAGCAACTCCAGGGGACATTTGCTGGCAGCGGTGCAGTTACATGCACTATTTACAGTGGAAGGATAAGCGCGCTGTAAATACAGTCAATCCCGGGTATATCAAACTTGGCTCCCGGTACATTGGGCAACGCAGATGGGCCACCTGATGCCCCTGATCTGAAGACTAGCCTTCTAAAGGCCATGCGCTTCGTTTACAGCGCGTGGTACGAGGTGAGGCAGACCACCATTCAAAACTGCTTCAGGAAGGCAGGCTTTGCGTGCCAGGACCAGCCTCCCTCACCTAGTGAAAGCGAGACCGGCATGGAAACAGTGAATCTGACGGAGCTCTGGGAGCACGTCACTACTGGTGACGCAGATAGCGGGTGTGTCGCATCGGTTGAGGACTTCCTTACAGCAGACAGTGCTGCTTTGTTCAGCGATGAACTCACCGACAAGGCAATCGTCGTGGACGTGTTGTCGCGACAGACGGCGGCGTTGTGCAATGGCAGCGACAATGATGAGGAGGTTGACAGCGCCTCTACGACCCCGTCAATGACCATGCAAAGTGCACAGACGTCTATCGACTCGTTGATTGACTTTATGCGCACCAAAGGAATGCCACCAGAGTTTTCACAACAGCTGGAAGCTATGCGCACCACGGTTGTGAAACTCAAGCTTCCGCGGAAGCAACTGCAGATTTCAGACTACTTCGGCGCGCCAAACAATTGATGCGCTCTTCAGAGTAAGAAATAAAGTCTTGTTTTTGACATCCTACTATCTACAATATTCATGGTTGCAAATAGCGAATTCAAGCCTGGGGCTACAAAAGGTACGTCCGGCGACGATTTTTTCTGCGGCAGTCCAGATATAACGATCACCGGTTATAACAATCATATTTTTAGGTTTTCTCGATATCGTTATAAGTGGACTGCACTGTACATCGTTGGGAAGACCCTGTCTGGCGAAAGCGGCGCGACCAACAGCCAGGACACAGAGAAGTGGCTCCCCGAAGAAGGGGCCAACATTCACGACAGTTTTTCGCTGTCAGATATTTACAATGCCGACGAAACAGCGCTGTTGTGGCAGATGTTGCCGAACAAGACGTTGGATTTGAAAGGGACCTCATGTCATGGAAGGAAGATGAGTAAAGCATGCGTCTCAATTTTGCTCGCGACGAACATGGATGGCTCTTGAAAACTGCGGCCGTTTGTTATTGGCAAGAGTAAGTCCATTTTGAAATACTTGCGCAGGCACACAAGGACAAAGAAGAGAGACACACACAGGCGTCGGCGCGCTGCTTTAAGAACGCGAAGAGCCTCCCGGTCCAATACGCATTCAACAAAAAAGCGTGGATGACGCAGGACCTTTTGTTCCGAATGGTCCGTGCATGGGATGCCGAATCGGAGAAGTCGGATCGCAACGTTTGCCTTCTTGTGGACAGTTGGTCTGCACACCACATCGTCAGCCACTTGAAGACGATCACTATCAAGTTTTTGCCGCCCAGCACCACGGCAAGGTTGCAGCCTCTTGACTAAAGCATTATCAAAGCTTTTAAGGTCGGATACAGGCAACGTCTGGTGCAGAGGCTCCTGGTCAACCTTCCGTTGGGGGTAAAACTGAAAATCGACCTCCTCGGAGCGATTCAAATGATGACTGGGGTGTGGAATGATGTGAAACAAACCACAGTTGTAAACTGCTTTGGTAAAGCTGGCCTTCAAGCGTCACATGACGATTTTGGAAGCGACATCGTAGCAGACAACGGCATAGGGTGCCTCGATGATGAATTTCGCCAGCTGTCAGCGTTTCCGGGTGCCATCACTGATGGGGCCACTGCAAGCGATTTTTTCGGGGCTGATGACGACGTACAAGCCGTTTCGGACTGCACCGATGCGGAAATCGTGGCCGACGTCGCTAGTGCCGATGAGGCGGACCTGAGCAGCGATGATGATGCCGACGATGCCTCGAAGCAACCCTGCACCGCTGCAGAACTTGCGTTGGCATTCAGCCTCATTCGCCGCTGTTGTGTCGCTATGGAAGGCGCAGGACTTGACTATGTGGAGGGCCTCAACAATATTGAGGATGGCCTCATGAACTTCATGGCTCAGAATAAGAAGCAGTCGAAGGTCACAGACATTTTTCATGCCAAAAAAAGTGCGGTGGTTTTCGTGTTCCCTTTTGTTTTTATATTCTGCGCAAGTCGGCAAGCTCCTGCTTGGCACAGACTCTAGAAACCGCTCCGAGACTCGCAGCGTTACTAGGTAACCGGTAACCGAAAAATCACGAAAAAATTGAGTTTTCGAAAATGCAATTTTCGGAATCTATATACATTGTTCTCCTTATCTGTAAAAAGTTTAATATCTAAAACGCATTTATTTCAACCGTAACATGACCTTTTTTCCTCAGTTTGCGTAGATGTAGAACCGAAAACAGTGCAATTTCAAAGATGCACAGCTCTCGTGCCACAGCCTCGCTCGCCACTACCTTGGTCTCATTTGAAAGAGGAGCCCTTTGTCTTCAATTTCCACATGTTAGCGCCTTCCTCCATTCACTCATGCTGGTGGAAAAACGGCGCGAAAAAGTGGTACGACAGCTATAGCTTTTGGTTGCTTAGGGTACATGACAAAAACTGGCTACGTGATTATTGGCTGAGAGGATCGTCTGCAACCGCGAGTGCATTGGTTACGGGGCTGCCGTTTTGTCCTGCCGTCCGACTCGCAACAATGATACCAGCGCGAAAGTCTGCGAGCCGACACATGTATGACAAAAAGAGGAAGAAGTCGCACATATTGAACATTAGAAGAGTTGCAGAAAGATCGAGGGTCATCGAAGATGAGCAGCGCAGTGCACGTTTAGACCTAACGTGCCCGTCAATGAGTGCCCCCGACATCGGCCACGTTCGTCGCAACATTGTTATCCTGGTACCTCCAGATATAAATGAGCGTAAAAGGAGAGCCGAAGATAAAGTGAAAGAGCTTGCGTCGACTGCTGCAACGCAACGAAAGGTGGACTTGCTGGCCGCGAGCGACTCCGGTGCCTGCCTGCTCAACGAGACCAGTTTCACCATTGTGTGTTTGGATTCGGTGAACATGCTTCTCGAACACATGAAGTGCAAGGTATGCGGTGGAGACGCCAAAGCCTACCAAGACGAGCGTGAATATGGCCTTGCCGTGAAACTGATGCTTTTTTGCACCAACTGCGGTGATTTGGCTGAGCGCGTGATGCAAGCCACTGGTAATAGACAAACGGCCCTGAAGAATATTTTCGCCGTTATGAATATTTCTCACCGCATACTACACACGAAAACGTGGCAGGCCTACCAAAAAATGAAGCTGATGCCTGCCGCGATACATGCGGTTGAGAAACAAGAAAGAGAGAGCGCAGAATCGGTCCGGAAATAGTACAGCGGACTCGACGTGGACAATCCTGGCAATATCGCCATGTCCTACGACAGGTCTTGGATGACCCGCGGACATTCATCCCACATTGGAGTGGGTGCTGTTACAGTAAAACCCCGTTAATTCGGACTTCACGGGACCAGAGAGAATGTCCGAATTAACCGAGGGTTCGAATTATCGCGAGTACGATCAAAACACTAGAAAAATGTTTCCGCCACCACCAGACTTTTATTTCTTAAAAAAGTCGGTGATCGCGGTTTGCTTCGCGGAGGCAACGTGCAAGGAAATCACAATTTTGCTAAGTTCCTGAAAGTGGCTGTCCGCGCACACTGTGCCGCAAAGCGGCGGTCTAGCTGACGCAGCCAGGCTTGAAATATTTCGGCCGTCATCCAAGCCTTTCTATTAAAGCGGTAGTTGACAGGCAGCTGCTTAATGTTCTTAAAACATCTTGGCTTCGCAGCCTTTCCGATCACCAGCAGCGGCAGCTACTCTGTGCCGGTCATGTTCGTAGCCAGAAGAACCGTCACCCGCTCTCTACTCCGTTTCCCGCCGACGCACGGGTCCCCCTTAAACACGATCGTCTTCTCAGGCAGAGCCTTAAAGAACAGCGCTGTCTCGTCAGTGTTGATAATGTTGCACGGCTCGTACGTAGAAAGGCGTGCGGAAAGTCCGGAACGCCAGGCCTGCACAACGCTTCACCGCGCACGTTGCGGAACACCAGAGGTGCTATCGCGGAACGATGCCTTTGCCATATTCTATGCTATTATCATCCACCACTCGTGGCTGGCTGATCGCGTTGATATGGTGGCTTATTAGCGTTGATAACGCGGACGGACCGTCGCCATGTTGCCTGTTGCTGATGACAGTAGCGATGCACTGCCTTTCATTTTGTGTATGTGCCTCCGAGATGCAAAGCTCGTTTTAAATCTCGGAGGCCATAATCCGATCTCGATACCTCGTTTTAAATCTCGGAGGCCATGATCCGATCTCGAAGTTGTTAGATGCGCCGTCGATTTCGGCTGCGAATCCGAATTATATCCGAACCGCGGCCGTGGCGGTATCCGCTGCTGCTTCCCCGTCTCGACCCGACCTCGGTCGGGAGTTCGAATTAACCGAAGCGCGGTCGAATCTGTCCGAATTAATGAGAGTTCTCAGCCATAGAACAATGCACATTTTGGACGGGACCAGACGCCGCGTCCGAATTAACCAAAATTCCGAATTAATGGGGGCCGAATTAACGAGATTTTACTGTATTGAACTTTTTTCCGGGCTCGTGTTAGATCACGTTGTGCTAAGCAACTTTTGCGCTGGTTGAGAACGCAGACCAAAACCTTATGACGCTCAGTATTGAAGAGTGGAAGGCGATTCACATATGCCAGAAAAACATGGACGGGAAGTCTGGTGAAATGGAAGTTGAGGCTGGCCTTATCCTATTCAAAAGATCTTGGGAGAGGCACCAACTCACGTATACAACTGTTTTGTCAGATGGCGAAAGCAGGAGTTCCTCACCCTGAAGGAGGCCGAAGTCTATGGATACATTGACATTAAAAAAGAGGAATGTGTCAACCATGTACAGAAGCGTATGGGGACAGCCCTCCGCAATCTGCTAGCAAAATACAAGGGGTGTGACACCAAACCTCTAGGTGGAAAGGATAGGTTGACGGGGGAACTCGTGAACAAACTCGGCTCGTAATATGGCTGGGCAATAAAGTCCCACAGTGACGACATTGAGGCAATGGAAAAGGCTGTGATGGCAACTTCTCATCACGTAACATCAAATGATAGTCAATCGAATCACAGCCGTTGTCCTATTGGTCTCGATTCCTGGTGCCGTCAAAATGCTGCAAAAGCTAAAGGAGAGCCAGCACCAAGACATCATTACAACCTTCCTGATTACGTGGTGAAAGCTGTGCTTCCTATATGTCAGCGCCTATCTGAAAAGAAGTTTCTCGAGCGGTGTGTGCGTGGCAAAATGCAAAACAGTAATGAAAGCCTGCACTCGTTAATATGGTCACTCACTCCAATAGAGAAGCACGCATCACTCTTCAGCATTGAGGCAGCTGTGGCTGAAGCTGTTATGAACTGTTATGAGTATGACGAGGCGACGTGGACATCAGCGGAGCTTACGACTGATGACATCTTGCAGAGCATCCAGGGCACAGAGACTCAGGACGAGGATTGCAGCGATGATATGGACGACAATGTGACGGTAGCACCCGAAGATCGCGATGAGTCCGTGTCGGCCACAGATGCATTGGACTACTTGAGGAAACTCAGCATATTCATAGAAAAAAGTGGCACAGCGACCGAAGCGCTGCATGATAATGCGGATGGCCTAGAGTCGTTCGTGATGCAGAGTTTGTGCTGCCCCCGTCAAAAAACGATCACGGACTATTTCAAATAAACGTGCCTTGTGTGACATTCACGTGTGCATTGTTGTGACGAGTTCAAGGACGTTTGCATTACTGAAATGCTATTGTTATGGTAAACTTTCGGACTTTCACTGCAACGACCTTTCAGAATAACGAACAATTTTCCGTGGTCCCCTGAAGTTCGTTATACCAAGATTTCACTGTAATCACTTTTTCCACCCTCTATCTCAATAATAAGCAATAAATTGAGCTTCTTGGGGAACATTTGCTTTTTCGGACTGTCTGATTTTTCGGACATTTGCATGGTCCCTTGAGGGTCCGAAAAATCTGTCGTCGACTGTATAGTGACCAATGTTTCTAAATGTAAAAAAAAAAAAGAAAATTAAACAAGAACTTTTCATGAAGCACATTCCCAATAACCAGCAGTGTATGGCATAGAGATATTCTGTGTTTATATTTCATCAAACGACTCAAAACTACCTTTCAAAGGGACCCTAAGGAGAAATTTCAAGCTGCACTGGTAAATGGCGTGGTTTCGAGATCGTATCGCGCTGCGATAATACCGGCGCTCGTGAAAGGAGAAAAATGTTGTAGTCCAGTTTGGCGCATCGCAGTTTTGAGATCGGTTCCCGCATGCGATCATGGACCAGCGATCGTTCAAGAAGAAATGCAAGACTGCGCAGCGATTTGGTGCTCGTAAGCCAAAGCCAAGATCGTGAAAAAGAAATTCAGTCCGGTGACTTCTGCGATCAGCGACGACGGCGTGCAGCACGGTGAGGACTCGCAGCTGTGCACAAGCATGCATGGAGCATCGTCCGCGAGCATCAACGAAACTGTTCATATGCCTTTGGAGCAGTCCTTTGCACCGTCGGAAGGAAACATCCGTTCGTCGTTCCGCGCAGGCTGCAGACATTGCGGATGCTAAGCCTAGCACTTCGCGTGAGGATGTATCCATCGCGAATGCTCAGCCAAGCACCTCTCACGAGTATGTAGACATCGCGGATGCTCAGCCAAGTACTTCACGCAAGGATGCGAAGCCATCTACCAGCACCACCAGTAGCACGATTCGGGCCCGATTAGAGCCTCGTTTCGTGTCAGCGGAGGCATCTCGCGAACGTGCCACGGCTGTTCAGGAGTCCCCAAGAGCAGTGTCTGCGATGGAGCGCAAGATGTCACTGATGGACCAAGGGGACAAGAGTGACATCGAAATGGAAGACGAAGACGAGTTTTTCCTCGTGCAACGTGCGGCCCTGAATGGTCTGTTTGGCAGTGCCCTGTGCCCGCAGTGCAAAGAGCCGGGACTCGAGATGAAGCACGGAACTAAGCACGGGTTAGCGGTAAAGATGGTGCTCAGCTGCACTGCTTGCAGTGCTAACACGAAAAATGCGTGGACGTCGCCGCGAATGGCAAACAGCAGGTCAATTGAAGTCAATATTCGGGCCATGCAATGCTATAAAAACGACTGGAAAGGGATCAGCTGCACTCAGCGATTTTTGGTCTGTGATGAATGTATCACACAGGGGAATTCACCACAAGACTTTTCGAAGGCATCTTGTCATGAGTAAGAGCCCTTCACAAGAAGAAAGACGACGACAAACTTCGAAACGGCGCAGAGCGCGCACCATAACGCGAAGAAGCTCAAGGCACGTGATCCAAGCTGTGATCGGGATGCAAACAACGACGCGCTGGGATTGTCTACGTGGACTTGCCAGGAGAAGGTTGTCTCCTGGCAAGTCCACGTAGCAAGCACACTGGCGACGGGAGCAGCAGGAGTTCGACTCGGCAGAGAGGGCATCACATCTGTGTCGGACATAGATAAATGTCTGCGGTACTATGTGCATGATGTGCTTTTTGCCGAAAAAGAAAAACCAAACAGCAGCAGCAGGGCATACTTCCCAACACATGCAGACATCAACAATCATGTGCAAGCTGCACTTAAGAAAAGACCGGTTCAATACAGTTGACCAAGAAAATGCTGCTACTTTAACCAAAAAGATTAGAAGAGAGCAGCGAGAAATGCACGTCTTTTATAGACCACATGCAGCAGGAAGCTCTGAGAAAGCTTGCATTGTCACTGACAATGTCGAAGAGATAGTGGCCAGTGAATGTGAACAGACACTTCTTTTCTGTTATCAGACAAAGTTCATGAAAGAGATGATTGTCAAATATGGCACTTCTGTTGTCTGTTTGGATGCCACGCATGAAACTAGTGATTATGCTTTACCGTTGTTTCTTCTTGTTGTAAAAACACCAGTGGGATACACAACGGTAAGAGTGTTCATTGTGCAGTTTGAGACTTCATATTGTATTGCAGAGGCTCTGAACATCTTTAAAGAGTGGTCTGGTGGCATTTCTCGGCAGTACTAGATGGTTGATTTCAGTCAAGCTGAAATAGGTGCGATACATGAGGCATTTCCGAACAGTCGCATATCTTTATGTGACTTTCACAGACTCCAGGCGTGGAATAGATGGCTTCGTCGGAGAGAAAATAATGTTGAACATCCAAATAATGCCTTGGATCTGATGAAGCAGGTTGCCAAATCACAAAGTGAGGAGCGTTTTGAAAAGGCCAAGGAGGACTTTGTTAACTCTGTCCGCTGGAAGAATGAGAAGCTTCAAAATTATTGTGAAACTGTGAGGCTGCCCGTCAAAGAGCCCTGGGTCGCCTTTTACCGTCTAGGTTTCGACGTAGTGCTAAGCACCAACAATGGCATAGAGGCTCAGAACAAAGTGCTGAAAACACAGTACACCAAAAGTGCTAGTGGGAAACGATCACTGACGTCTCTGATAAATCTACAACAATCTACCTCACAATGAAAAAAAGGTATCATCAAGTAACCACGCCCGGTGTGTGTTGATGTTCCGCAGGGCAGTGTCCTGAGCCCCTTTCTATTCAACCTTGCCCTGGCTGACATCGGTGACCACATCCCCCGTGGCCTGCCGTATGATGTGCGCGTGGCCGTGTACGCAGACGACATCGCTGTGTTCACGTCAGGACCAACTAGATGTGGCGCGAGTGTTCGCATGTCCGTTCAGCGGGTTCTCAACGCCATCGACGCGCTCATCAGCGGCAAGGGGATGCGGCTGACGCCGGAAAAGACTGAGGCGATGCTGGTGCACCGCAGCTCGGTCGCGAGGTATGACATCAAGCCATTCACCATTCAGGGAATTCCCATCACATGGGCGAGAAGGGTGAGGTACCTGGGAGTGCTGCTGGATCATCGCCTCAGCTGGAGCCCCTATGTTGATGCGCTCAGGAAAAGCGCGAGAAGAGCGGTGCCTGCCGCCCGTGCGCTACTTGCGCGCGGCAAGGGATGCTCGCCAGCCCTTGCTCTCCGCCTCTTCAACGGCTTGGCCACTGCCCGCATTCTTTACGGCCTCCCGCTCGCCAACATCTCGAAGACCGGCTGGGAGAAGCTGGCCGTGGTCTATCGGACGGCAATCCGGCAATTCTTCAGCCTGCCCTACTCCTCACCGGAGGGGCCAACGCTGGCGGAGGCGGGAGACATGCCGCTACCGCTGAGCGCCGACATTCGTGCGCTCAATCACATCGGGCGCATGAAGCGCACGCACCACGGCCAGCAGCTGATTTTCCACCTGGACTCCCTGCCGCACTCGCGAATGGGGCAGTGTGTCGCGGCATACAGAGCTCTAGTGTCACACTCGCCAGACGTGAATGACCTCGGCGTCCCTCCCTACCGGCACCGTGCACTGACGGTTCGGACAAACATACTGGGAGTGAGGAGCAAGCGGACGACGCCGGCGTGCGCGCTTCGGCAGGAAACTGCTGCCACGCTGGACGACCGTCTCGCCGGGCGACTTCAGCTCTTCACGGACGGCTCTGTGCTCAAAGACGGCTCTGCGACGGCGGCGTGTGTGGTGCCCTCATTGGAGTTACACAGCCAGTGCCGTGTGATGTGCGAGGCATCGTCGACGATGGCCGAGCTCGCCGCACTCGACCTCGCGACCGATGCCCTTATCCAACTCAAAGTTCCGTCGGCTGCCGTGCTTTCCGACTCTCGTGCCGCTCTCCAGCTGCTCGCAAGGAGCTTCCGAGGACCACCGATCGCCACCCGCATCGTCCGCAAGCTGGAGGCGGTCCAGGACCTCGGTTGTGATCTCGTGCTGCAGTGGATTCCGGCGCACATCGGAATTGCGGGCAATGAGGCAGCTGACGAGCTCGCGAAAGCAGCGCACAGCGCGGACACGCCCCTCACCCACGCGGTAAACACGTACGATGCCGGGCGCGCACGCATCCGCCGCTCGGCTAGCTGCACGCCACCCGGGACGCCCCGTGTCGCCGCCGGCAAACCGCCACGCCCACTCCCGAGGACCGGTTTGGCGCGGAGAGAGAGAGCCTTCCTCCTCCGCCTGCGCGTCGACCGAGCACGGACCGCCGAGCGGCTTCACCGGCTGTCGGGTGGCGGTAACCCCAATTGCGCGCACTGCTCGCAACTTGAGACGCTCGATCACATTCTACTGCAGTGCGTGCATTACTCCGAGGACCGCGCCCTCATCAGGAGCTACCGTGAACAGGGACTTGCCACCAACAGCGTCGACGAGTTCCTGTTCCCCAGTGTGCATGTGGACACCGTAAAACGTGCCTTCAGCGCGCTGCTGAACTTCTTCCAGTCAAGCGCGCTCTTTGAGCGCCTCTGACGTGTTCGAACTCTACGAAGCGGCCTCACACGAGGTTCATCGGACAAGTTCAACGGACCTCGATTTTTACAGTGCTGGGGCTACGTGCTCCAGCGAGCGCCTCGCGCTCGTGTGTGTGTGTGTGTGTGCTTTTTTTTTTTTTTCGGCCCGAATATGGCTCTCTTTCGTGCGACGCTCCCGCTTCTGCTCGCCTTCTTGGCGGCCTTTGCTGGGTGCTGCGAGCTTCGCACGATGTCCGCTCTCACGGGCATAGGTCGGCAAAAAATGTGGAGCTCACTCAGACTCACTCACGAAACATATCTTACCCTCAGGGCTCACTCGGACTCAGACTCACCAAACTTGTCCTCATCCGGACTCACTCGGACTCGGACTCACTATAATTTTTCTCAACCGGACTCACACGGACTCAGACTCACCAAAGTTTTATTCTCTCGAACTCACTCAGACTCAGACTCACGGCTCGATCTGAGTCTGAGTGAGTCTGAGTGAGTCGACTCACGAGTCCGTTAGCATTTAATTATCCTTTTTCTACCATAATGTCAATGCTCTTTAACGACAATATCTCGCATAATCGGTGCGCTACTTAGCAACTTTTGATTTCGTACCTTCAAATACGAGTTATCTGAGTTTGCAGTTCAATAAGGACCTTTTTATTGAATGTCATGACTCACATGAGATATTTATATCAGTAACTTCCCGTGAAAAAGTTTGCGGGGGGAGGTCAAGGCACCTCCCTCCTCTCCCTCCTCAACTCACGCCTCTGATCAATAAATATTGAGCTGACGTATGAACGGTAGCGCGTTGAAATATGAGGGAGCATACGGGAGTGTCAAAGTGAGCTGACATAGGGCTGATAGTACTGCTAAAGTTGAGTAGATAGGACCATAGGTCGGCAAAAAATGTGGAGCTCACTCAGACTCACTCATGCAATATATTTTGCCCTTAGGGCTCACTCGGACTCAGACTCACCAAAATTTTCCTCAACCGGAATCACTCGGACTCAGACTCACCAAAATTTTTCCCAACCGAACTCACTCGGACTCAGAGTCACAAAAACTTTACTCACCCGGACTCACTCAGACTCAGACTCACGTCTCGATATAAGTCTGAGTGAGTCGACTCATGAGTGAGTTTGCCGACCTATGCTCACGGGGGCACAATTACTACTTACTCCTTTCATCCTCTCGCTATCTTTCATTCCCATTCCCAATCCCCGCACCGACCTGTTGAGGGTCGTCTATAGGACAGACAGTTACGGGTCGGCGCTTTTATCTTCATTTCCCCTTACATAACCACTCGTGTGTGACATAGAGAAGCTCTGTGTCAAAGGAACATTTGCAGCTCTTTCTGAAAGTTGCAGTGTAGACAAGCACACAATCGACTTCAACACACCATGCTGCAGCTGCTTGGATTTTGCAAAGAGCAAGTATCCCTGCAAGCACTTCTGTGCTGTTTTTGACCATGTTTAAGGGTGGTCCTTTCTATCTTTGCTACAAGATTACCTTGATGGGCCACAGATGACAATGCAGCATTCAGGAATAGAACCATGCATTGAACAGAGTGACAATGATGTCGCCTCTCCAGCAGTGCTCACCGAGTCTGAACTTACTCACACAAATGCATCACAAGCAAATATTTTGCAACTGTGAAAGGATATTAGAGCACAGTGGGACAAATGTAATTCAATTCTTCATTACTGTGATGAGGGTGAAGCGTTGGATAGAGTGAAGAGCTTTCTCGAGTCCAGCTTTAATGTTTTGGCAAATGCTTTGCCACAGACCTCTGGCTTGCGAATTAGGGGCTCTCCGACAAAGGGTTGTTCATCATTAAAACCACTGCCAAAACGAAGAAGGCGTTGCTAACCTCAGAGGAATTATTTTTGGTTAATGTCATCATGCTTAATAGAGTAGATAAAATACACTATCAGAATTTTTGTATGCTGGGAGGGCTCATGGCATTGTAACTTCAGAGAAATTATTTTTAGTTAATGTCACCATGCTTAATGGAGTAGATAAAATAAACAATCAAAATTTTTGAATGCGGAGAGGTCTCCAGGCACTGTTAACATCAAGCATTCAGCCTGTTCCCTGTTACAAGTTCGTTACTTGTAGCTTTGCTTGTTCACGTTTCAAGAGCTCAAATAGAAGTCTTTTAGTGGTACAGTCGAACCCGTTTATAACGAACTCGAAAGTGCCGCGAAAACTGGTCGTTATATCAGTAGTTCGTCGTAAATGAACTCGTCCTCAAAAACATGCATTTAGCGACCAAGCCGCTTTTTTTTTTTTTCGGCACATTTTTATTGAAAAGTGCTAACAACACCTCCGGTGAGAAGTTAGGCCTTTTCGCCTTGTGAAGCGACGCCCGCCGCGGGCACGAGTGAATTAAACCGCCTTAGTAGTGAACTGACACCGTTTCACTGAACCGCGGTACCGCCACGTGGAGCCGATCATCCCTGGCTAGTTGCGTGCAGCGCGTCGCTACTCGGCTCATGCCATCATTGCCAGGCCGCTTGCTGTACTACGCGCATTTGTGCACTCTTTGTGCCCGCTTCACTTCGGACCGTGCACAGGTGCGGCGAGTAGCCTGTTCATTCAATGTGGCGAAGACAAGCATTTTGCAAGCAACGCGCACTTCACGTCTCTGCGATGCTCCGACGGCCCTGCGTGACAGGCGCGGCGCACTTGGATTGTCGCCTAATAAAACACGCAGTATACGCTCGCTGTAAGTGCATCGACGTTTCTCGGTGCCCGTGCCGCTCAACACCTGCGAGCTGTGTTTTCCGACGCTGTTGCAGCCGTTTGTGATGTGTACAACCAAATGGAGGGAACACCCACCAAGAATGTCACGGTGGTGTACGACGGGACGTGGATGACACGCGGCCACGCGTCCCATATCGGCGTGGGCACGGTCATTGAGTTCTACACCGGACTAGTGCTTGACAGTGTTGTCCTGTCAAATTACTGTCATGGATGTGCTGAGGGCCTCAAAGAAGGTGACGACGGCTACAATGAGTGGAAGGAAGCGCATGTTTGCCAGAAAAACACAGAGACAAACTCGGGCCAAACGGAAGTCGAAGTGGCCCTCATACTGTTTCGGCACTATCTAAAAAAAATGACCTGCGCTACAGAACCATCGTTTGCGATGGCGACAGCCGCACTTTCTTAGCTCTGTGTCAGGACCAGACTTATGGTTTTATACCCCTGAAGAAAGAAGATTGTATCAATCATGTTAAAAAGAGGATGGGCACAGCCCTGCGGGCCATCGTCACAAAGAGCAAGAAAGACCAACCTATTGGCGGAAACGGTGGCCTTACACAAAATTTGATCAAGCAACTGACTGACTATTATGGCCAAGCCCTTAGGCAGCATGCTGAAGTGCAAGATATGCAGCGAGCGGTCATGGCTACATTCTACCACACCACTTCGACTGACCAGGATCCACACCACGAACTTTGCCCACCAGGTCCCGATAGCTGGTGCAGACACCGGGCTGCAGAAGCTAAAGGTGAACCGCAGCCACCCCATAAGTACCACCTGGGACGACACGTTGCCGCTGCCCTGCTGCCTGTGTACCAGCGACTTTTGGACCCACAGCTTCTTGAGCGGTGCCAGGGCAAAAAAACTCAAAATGCTGACGAAAGCCTGCACTCAATTATTTGGTCGATTCTGCCCAAAGAAGAGCATGCTTCATTGATAGCCGCAGAAACTGCTGTCAGTGAAGCAACCTGCAAGTATAATGCTGGGAACCTCCATGCCTACACCCACTTTGCACATCTCTTGGTCTCCAACCTGGATGCCATGCACTTCGTAGAGCAGCCGAAAAAGATGCCATGCGGAAAAAAAAGGCTGCGAAAGCTCATCAGGCTAAAGGTCAGATGGCCAAGCGACGCCGCACTGCAAAGGACACTAAGGACTACAACCCTGGTGCCTATTAGGCATGTAAACGTGACGCAAAACTTTGAACCTCGTTTTCTCAATACTGTTTTTTTGGCATGTTGCTCAGCTCGTGGAGCAGATATCTTCGCAACTACTCGACAAATTTTGATTCCGTTTTTTTTGTAATGCTCCTTGAACTATGCTTCAGGGGGCTGCATTCTTATTTTTTTAATTTAGTCTTTTAAAAATTTTTGGTAGGGTTTCTTGTTTGTGGTGCAAATGTGTTCAATGAGGTACCAGTGGCGAAAACATGAACTACAATTTTTAGTGTTGCAAAAAAATTATTTTGAAAATGTAGCCCCCTTCAGCATACATTCGCCTCTGCACACAGTGTTTACCAACTTTTTATGTAATTTTTTAAACTCTCCAGCCCCTCCACGAGGTCCAGTAATAAAATGATTTGTTTCTCAGGAATTTTTCATGATATCATCTTGAAATTTTTATGGAAGCATTATGAGGTCATTCTTAGTATTTGTGCCAATTTTCATCAAGATCTAACCAGAAACAAGAAAGTTCGTTTCGAAAGGTACATCCCCCTTAAAGTCCATACCATTGCTGTGATGTGATGGTTTTTGATGGTATCTATTTGCCCAGTCTAAGATAACTTTTTTTTTTTCTGGCAGAGATAGGCCGGAATTTATTTTTTTCTAGAAACAATATTTGGGAATATTTACTGAAGCACAGCCCTGCAGATCCAACGCATCGCACTGACATGTTTTCAATGTGAAATTCAAAATGTGAAACTGACCTTTGCTTTATTTCATGTTTTGCTAGTTAACCAATCAGAGCAAAAGCAAT
Organism: Rhipicephalus sanguineus; assembly: GCF_013339695.2. Lineage (NCBI taxonomy): Eukaryota > Metazoa > Arthropoda > Arachnida > Ixodida > Ixodidae > Rhipicephalus > Rhipicephalus sanguineus. The sequence continues at coordinate 112,285,483 of NC_051179.1, forward strand.
GAAATTAGGGTTTCGAAAGAACACATTATTAGCATAAAATGATTTCGTGGTTCTCTTTAGTATCCCTTCTAGCTTTGCCTTTTGCAACTACAACTACAACCCTAACGAGATACAGTAGGCTCTCATTAAATGGAAGCTGAAAGGACCAGGAAAACATGCTCCATTTAAAAGGAGTTCCGTTTACTAAGACAGGAGCAGGGCTGCAGAATCCAAGTACACTCAAACCTCAATATAACAAACACGGATATAACGAATTATCGGTTATAACGAAGTAAATGAAGAATAGTCTTGTCATAAATACAGTGTTACAAATATACATTTATAACGAATTTTTGGATATAACGATCCTATTTTCGTGTCAGATGTGATTTTGTTATAATGAGGTTTGAGTGTATGAAACCAATCATATTAGGGGCAGTTGTTCGATTTAGCACCAGTTCCATTTAACAGGCTTCCGTTTACCGAGAGTCTACTGTATTCTGTTCACACCAGAACCTGCAGCAAGGGGAACTGCACATGGCCCACCACTCTCGTATCAACTGTGTGGCATGTAAAAGTGCTCTAGGACAGGGCAATGACCAGGAAATGTCCTAGGTCAGGGCAATGACCAGGAAGTGTCCCAGGACAGGGCAATGACCAGAAGCCACTTTGTGCAAGCCGCAGCAGTAGGTCAAGCAGGGTCCTCCATCCTGGCTGTCAAGGTCACCAGCTGGGGAAACCTGGGTCACCTGCCTGTGTGCAGAACATCACCTGAAACTCGTCCAGGTTGTGTCCCGCAAACGAGCGATGGCTTTGTCTGTAGTAGGGGCTCTCGGTGTCGCACCCTCACGACCGTCGAGACAGAGATAGGTGATGTAGCACTATTCCTGCGGGGGAAAAAAATTAATTAAGATTCGATGTTTCACATAATTAAAACCAAGATCGGAACTTTTTTTTTTTATGGAGGGGCTCATTTTTTAAAAGAAAAAACTAGAGCTGTGCGAATAACAAAATTTTGGGTGCGAAGCAAGTTCGAATATTGAAGTGCGAGTGCGAATCGAACCGAATATTTTTCGAATATTTCTAGAACATTTTTCAAATACTTCGAAGTGAAATTGCAGAAAAAAAAGAGAGCATTCCTAAGCATATTCTTATGAGATAGCAACATGAAGGTGTTTCTTTTTGCTAGGTTGATGATGCATTGGCGGGGTGGTGTTTCATAATTGTCTTATCAAGAATGAGGCAATGTAGAGGCCGAATTGCATTTATGTACATGATTTGGTGCAACCAAAGTGTTGCCGACAACACTTTACACGTGATAGGCAAAGATGCCATTTCCTCAGCCTCTCCTCCTCTTTCAACTTCTGTGGAAGCCCAACTGATGTGGCGGACAGGGGGGTGCTCCCTTCAAGTCCGGAATTCCAAATCTGCCTCGTAGACGTCGATATATAAGAACATCTGAAATTTTGGATGCTAAAAAGCTTCGGCGTCCGATTTTTCGGACTTCCTGCCCAAATTTCAGGCCCAAAGTAACATTAATCGAGCCCCCAATTCTGTCACATCTTTCATCTCCATGTTGGAACCAGCGTTTTCTTGAGGTAATACATTTGCGACCGTAGCGGAGCTTGAAAGGCAGCTTTGCCGCAATACGTGGGTGATGAGGTGAAGCATATTGAAAATCTAGGGGCCACTTTCAATCGGACGTTGCCTGTGTCTTGGCAAAGTTCGACCGTAACGGAGCTTGAAAGGCAGCTTTGCCGCAATACCGGAGTGTGATGAGGTGAAGCATATCGAAAATCTCAGTATCACTTTTAATCGGACGTTGACTGTCTCTTGGCAAAGTTCGACCGCAACGGAGCTTGAAAGGCAGCTTTGCCGCAATACAGGGGTGTGATGAGGTGAAGCATATTAAAAACCTGAAGGGGTCACTTTCAATTGGACGTTGACTGTATTTGTTTTTTGCAAATTCGAATAGTTCGAATAGTAAAATTCCAGTGCGTATCGAATCGAATAGCAAACACTATTCGAAAAATATTCGAAATTTCGAATATTCGCACACCCCTAGAAAAAACTAAATGAATCCAACAGCGTAATTCGCAAAGTTGTTGGTTCAGATTCCACCAACAGGAGGGTGTTTTTTTCTTCCACTTTAATTCATTTCAGTTTATGTCATAATTACTAAACTACAATTGATTACAACAATTAACATCCGCTACGGTTTCCTTGCTTTAATTATCTGTTGGATTCACTTGGTAGTGTAAAACCAAGAAGTGTTACAAGCAGACCGTAGTGGGGGCACTCTGGATTCGTTTTGATTAAATGGGGTTCTTAGGCGTACAGCTAAATTACACAAGCACTTCTACGCAAGTACACACACACATGCATACTCACACACGCTCTCTCTCTCCAAAATATGTGGCACAAAACTTACGGGTAATGCCGCTGACATCTGTTAATTCAATCTTGATGGTGCTTACAAAAATTTATCATACTGTGCTAGCTGAATTATTCACTCAAGAAAAAAAATGATGTATGATACACTCAGGGCACATTTCAGAACAGAAACATCCTAACCTGCACATCAGACTAACTTAAAGCACATTAAACAACGGCACCTGACAACCACCATTACCGTCAAACTGTTCCCAAGGATATTGCTGTTATGTGCAGCAGCACTTCACATTATACAGCGTGTCCCAGCTATCTTTAGCCAAGGGTTAAAGAATACAATATTAGAGTCAGGCGAGTGAAATCAGTAGCAAATTGCTGACAGCCACCTTGCGCACTACAGACAACTTTTTGTTTTGTAATTCACTAATTTGTTAATTAGCATTATTTAACTAAATTCCTAAATATTGGCTTTAGGCAAGAAATGCGGCTTGCAAAGTTCGAGAGCGTCTTCAGAAACCCCAACTGCATTATTTGCGATCAAGAAAGTCTCGCGTATACCATTTTTTCCAAGCTGCAAAGAAAGCCCGCGAAATACAAAAAGAACCACGTGACTAGCCCATTTGCGCGCAACGAAAATGCTGTGCTCTGTTGTGGTTTCAGCGAACGAAATTAGCTGCGGCCACGACTCGCCGGCTCCGTTGCAGTGGTAGGCCGATAAGTGGGTGGTGGTTTCTTGGCCCGCGCTCGCTATAACTTGCACCGTCACGCGCGCCAGCTGGCTGGCTGACGCAGGCCAAGAAACCACCGCCCACTTATCGGCCTACCACTGCAACGGAGCCGGCGAGTCGTGGCTGCAGCTAATTTCGTTCGCTGAAACCACAACTGAGCACAGCATTTTCGTTGCACGCAAATGCGCTAGTCACGTGGTTCTTTTTGTATTTCGCGGGCTTTCTTTGCAGCTTGGAAAAAATGGTATACGCGAGACTTTATCGCAAATAATTAGAGCTGTGCAAATAGAAAAATTTTCGGTGCGAAGCAAATTCGAATATTGAAGCGTGGGTGCGAATCGAATCGAATATTTTTCGAATATTTCTCGGATATTTCTAGAATATTTTTCAAATACTTCGAAGTGAAATTGCAGAAAAAAAAGTTACGATTCCTAAGCATATTCTTATGAGATAGCAACACGAAAGTGTTTCTTTACACTAGGTTGATGAAGCGCTGGCGTGGTGGTGTTTCATAGTTGTCTTATCAAGAATGAGGCAATGTAGAGGCCGAATTGTATTTATGTACGTGATTTGGTGCAACGAAAGTGTTGCCGACAACACTTCACACGTGATAGGCTTTCAACTTCTGTGGAAGCCCTACTGATGTGGCGTACAAGGGTGTGCTCCCTTCAAGTCCGGAGTTCCAAATCTGCCTCGTAGACGTCGATATATAAGAACATCTGAAATTTTGGATGCTAAAAAGCTTCGGCGTCCGATTTTTCGGACTTCCTGCCCAAATTTCAGGCCCAAAGTAACATTAATCGAGCCCCCAATTCTGCCACATCTTTCATCTCCATATTGGAACCAGCGTTTTCTTGAGGTAATACATTTGCGACAGTAGCGGAGCTTGAAAGGCAGCTTTGTCGCAATACGTGGGTGTGATGAGGTGAAGCATATTGAAAATCTAAGTATCACTTTTAATCTGACGTTGACTGTCTCTTGGCAAAGTTCGACCGCAACGGAGCTCGAAAGGCAGCTTTGCCGCAATACGAGAGTGTAATGAGGTGAAGCATATTGAAAATCCGAAGGGGTCACTTTCAATCGGACGTTGACTGTATTTGTTTTTGGGAAGTTCGAATAGTAAAATTCCAGTGCGAATCGAATCGAATAGCAAACACTATTAGAAAAATATTTGAAATTTCAAATATTCGCACACCCCTACAAATAGTGCAGTTGGGGTTTCTGAAGACGCTCTCGAACTTTGCAAGTCGCATTTCTTGCCTAAAGTCAATATTTAGCAATTCAGTTAAATAATCCTAATTAACAAATTAGTTAATTACCAAAGAAAATATTGTCTGTAGTGCACAAGATGACTGTGAGTAATTTGCAATTAATTTCACTCGCATGCCTCTAATATTGTATTTTTTAACCACTGGCTAAAGACAGCTGGGGCACCCGGTATATTCACTCAAGCGTAGTACCATATTTTCTCGCATGTAACCCGCCCTCGCATATAACCCGCACCCCTAACTTTGAACTCCCTGAAAAAAAAAAAAAATCCTCGCGTATAACCCGCATGCTTAGCTTAAGAAAAACTGTTTTGGGAAGTCACAACTGCACAGTCACAATCTCGTTTACAAAGGAACTTTATTTCGAAGCGATCGCCGCAACGTTGACCTCTTCTCCCAGATCATGCGAAGCTGGTCACAGACGAGGCCACCATTCATCCACGCGTTATCTTCGGTTCGCACAACAATCCCTGGTGGCAGTGGAGTGCTGGGTAGCGTTTTGTGCTTGAAGATTACGTGTGGGCGCAGTTTGGTACCGTCCGCCAAAGTGCACAACATTACTGTGTAGCATAGTTTGGTGTTTCCGCCCGTCAGTACGCTTACAGATTTCAAGCCCTTTTTCTGCAGAGTGGTGTCCATGGGCATCTCGAAGTACACGGGCGTTTAATCGGCATTTCCCACCTGAGAGAGCAAGTAGTTGTGCTCCTTCCGCAGCCCAATGACGTAACGTTGATAGCTCAACAGCTCATCCTCGTAGGCATTGGGAAGCCGCTGGCACATAGTCGTTCGCCACCGCATCGGAAATCCGTGCCTGGCCATGAATCGCTGGAGCCGTCCAAGGCTCGCACGAAACTCGCGTGAGATCTTCATCTCGCGGGCCAACCTCAGCGCTTCCATTTGTGCCATCTCCGTCGACACAGCGTGGCCGCGACTCCTCCGCTCCTCAATAAATTTGACAAGCTGCGTCTCAAGAAGGGGGTACGTACCAGTCTTCGGGCTGCGAAATGCTCGCTTCTCCTTGTGTGCACTTTCGAGAGAGGCCTTTTTTTTTTTCGCCAGTCGCGAATGCAGGACTCATCGACGTCGTGCCTCCTCGCAGCAGCTCTGTTGCCGATTTCTTCCGCAGCAGCTATAATATCGAGTTTTTCTTTCGCGGTGAAAGACTGCTGCCGAGACCCACTCATGGTGCCTCACCAGACAAGGCTGACCAACGGTGCAAACTGGCCACACCTGACTCGGAGACAGATGCTGTCAAATCGCTGTTGTGACGCTGTTGACCAAATCAAACAAAGCACGCAAAAAGTGAATAAACACGCTACAGAGGGGATCTGTCTATGGTCTGTGTTGGCTTTTATTGGCTTTGCACCAGACGATGCCGATGGGGATGCGGACTGCACGGCAGGCCATGCATTGCCGTGAAGCCGACCTCTGCTTCCGGATTATTCGCAGATAACCCGCACCCCCACTTTTCAGGCGATTTTTTTCAATTTTTGGTGCGGGTTATATGCGAGAAAGTACGGCTGTGTGTTCTAGCACCTCATGCAGTTGGCAGGAAGTCCCACTCTGGGCTGTGTGACTGCTACAATGAGCTCAGGTAATTGCAAGTACAGGCAAACTCCTCCTTAAGTGGCATTTGATTTAATGGACAACAGCGTACAAGAGACATCAGTGCGCCTACATCAAGCTAGGGGGTTGATAAAGATATCAGAACATGGTACCCCGCTTATAAGGGACACCTCATACAAGTGACAAGAACTGCTCTCCAGTGTGTGTCTCTTACAAAGGGGTTCAACTGCACGCTCCGAGAAACAACCAAACTCACCCGTTGCCACGGAGACGTTGAGGCTGCCGATGGGACTGTCTTCACTGACAGGGGCCACGCAGAGGACAGAGTCGCAGAGGGCAGACAGCTCTGGCTGTATCCCTAGGCCCTCATTACCTGAAATCATGGACGGCAGAATGAAAAGCATTAAAAGCTTATCAGTTACACTGAAACATTGGGTGAAGTACCTGCATTTTTTTTTCTGTAGCTGAAGCAAAGTTTTTTTTACAAGTTAGATGGACATAAGCCATGGTGACTACATCGGTGGCATTTCATGCCTTCAGACTAGCTGCCTAGCAATTCAGAATAACTGGCACGTTTATGTGCACAACTGACGCAGTCTCGTTAATTAACTTCTTAATTTTTGATCTAGGGTGGCTAACACAAGTCAGATGCCTGTAAATAAAACGATCCTGCTGGGCAAAAGAACGTTTATTAACCCCTTGATGGTTTTCGCCATACATGTACGGCAGAAGCTTCCTGGTACCAAAGGGTTTTCGCCGTACATGTACGGCATAGCGTTTATTTTTAAAATGCGCGCCTTTTTCGATCATTTCTCTTGCTTTGCATGTGCTGCCACGCTTCGGGAATACGTGGAATTTTTTTCATGCACCGATGTCTCTCCGTTGTTGCTTTTATTATGCTTCGCAAAACGGCGCGCCGGCTATCGCTTGCGCAAACGAGCACGCCCGCGGAGTGGTTGGTTTCAAACGCGCGCCTTCTTCGATCATTTCTTTTGCTTGGAATGTGCTGCCACGCTTCGGGAATACGTGGAATTTTTTTAATGCGCCAGTGTCTCTCCGTCTTTGTTTTGTTTTTTTTTTTTTTGCTTTCCAAAGCGGTGCGGCGGAACTGAGTTGCACATCGGAACGCGCGCACGCGGTGCGGCTGGTTTCGATTTCGTCCTTCGGGTGGTTTTCGCTTCTTGCGCCCGCAAAGCTGATGGTTGTTTGGTTTCTAATCTCTCAAAGGGCGACCACTTGTTACTCTCTCGTTTATTGCACCCCGGGGCGCAATTACATCTGTTTCCGTGCGGCGCTAAATTACACAAACTACGCCACCGTGATTGCGTTTCCTGTTTGGGGTCTCGGAAAAGCTAACTACGTGCAGTTGGCGATAAGGCGAAGGATTACTGCAGATTTTTCACTCGTTTTGCTTTCCGGACGGGCGCACAATAATATAGTTTTCTTGCGTGCGCTTACTGACGCAGTTCACTTACGCTATGGAAGCGCGCGCCGGTTGCTCTGCTGTCGGTGAGACGAGCAGCGATTCTTCCGATGCGGACTATTCCCCAAGTGCCGAATCAGAATCTGATTAATTGGATTTCAGTTTGTCAGACGAGGATTTTTTGACGAGTTTAGACTCCGATGACGATCACGGAGCAACATCTGAAAAGCGTGCGCGGTGAGCCATGCTTCAATGACTATCACACACTGAAAAGTTTTGTGTTAGAGCACAAACATTTTTAACCAGAAAAGCACTCTGGTGCGCTTATTTTTGTATGTCTGTGAGCTACGTTTAATACAATGCATAATTTTTATTTATAAAAAACTGTTAAGCTTTTTTTTTTCAGGATTTTGCTTGATTTTACTACGAATAAACCATGAGTATGTAACAACAAAAATGACTTTTTTTTCATTTTACGGTCACGAAAAATAATCTTAGGCAATTTTTTTCTTAAATAAAATCGTCTGAAGAATTTATTTCAGCAATAAAAAAATTACACATTTTTGGACTGGATTTCGCGAAAAAATTCGACCCTCAAAGGGTTAACAACGCTCTTCTGAGAGCTATGTGGACAAAAGTTTTACATCCAGAAGCCCTCCGAGTATGAAACTTGAAACTTATTTCCATGTTAGTTTCACTTTTAGCGAGCATTCAAATTTGTAATATCTGCTTGCGCAACTCTTACGGGAGGCTTTTTTAAGAAAAATTTGCTCACTAAACATTTTAAGGATGAACTCCAGACTATGCATCTGCTTTAGCCAGCTAAGATTAATACGTAAAAAAATATAATTAGCCAAACTTCATTAATTACACACAAAACTGTGCAAATTACTCTTTATTGACAGGCTGGCAATCTGAAGACTCAAACCAACAATATTTTTACCATAATTCATACCGGTATCACACGGTGCACTGCTGATCGCGATTACGTCAGATCAGGATCAACTTTATCAACAGCAACTGGCTGCCTTCTGCAGCTTGCGTAAGGGAGCCAATCACGATTAAGAAATTCGGATCAGGCCCTATCGCGATCACCAGTGATCATGTGACCCCGGTATTACATCAGGCTATGCTACTTGGAATGACTTCAACTCGCAAGAGAATTGTACACAGCATAGCACAGCACGGAAGCGACTTCAATACAGTATAACGTCATTACAACAGACCTTCATAGTGAAGAGGATTTTGGTCTGTTGTAAAGGGAGTATGTAAAATCGAAGTACTGTTACAACAGACTTTCATGTAAACACTAAATGGGTCTGTTATAACCGGAGATAATTACGAGTCACAAGCATGGTCTTAATTTTAACGGGGGACCCAACAAAAATTCGATTTTTGGAAAATCACATTTTCAGTTTCTGTAGCCCATTTTCTGATTCCAAAATATCTTCAAAGAAAAATACGTAGAAATGCTAAATTCTTTTTTCTGCGTCTGCCAACTTGGCGAAAATTGCGGAAATAGCAAAAAAAGAAGAAAAAACAGCGTTTTTCAAAATTATACCTCAGCAACGTCGCAACCGGGCGCCACCATTTTGCGCTCGTCGTAAAGAGCATTTCTCCATGTTCAAGTTCTCCGCTTCAGCTGGCTCCTCCATTCAGTAACAAGCGTACAAAAAGCACATGTTTAGGCTGCTTCTGCAGTGATGCTCTCTTCGGGATTGTCGTCTGCTGTTTGTGCGTCGCCAGGTCGTGGCTGTCGAAATTGCGCTACTTAGTGACGCGTTTGCACTCGTTCTGTGTTCACGGGTCGACGATAATTTAGAACGCTTTAGTTGGGCAGCTGCAAGCAGAAGCTCAATCATCAGATTACGATAGCGCGCCGCACTCGTCGCGAACATCGCAGACGTGCGACTAATAGCGTTGACTCGTCGGACCCGCTGTTCGAGGTTCTTCTTATTAGCACTTCGGAGCTGATGACGAAGACCATCGCGGAAGAACTCTTTGTACCCGCAATCGAGCATGACGTACTTTGAAACATCAGGCACCGCGGCCACGCACATTGCAACCCAGCTTTCTACTCGATGTCGTGGCTAGGCCGAACTCCGTTCACGGTGCCGATGTACGAGACAAATCCGAACTTTGCGGGCAAGAATATCGCGCTAGCGGACATGCGAAAGCGAAGAAGCCGCAACGTCCTTCGTCGCAAGCAACACATCGCCCGCTGGCTCCTCAGAACCGTGAATGGGCATCTTGCGCATTGGCAGCGGACTCCCCGGCCAAGCTCGCCGCGCAGCGACCGCGCGGAGAAGCGGTGGCAGCAGCTCGCAATTTCGCGTGTCAGCGTCCCAAAACACAACACCAAGCACACTGCACGCCGATTTTTTGTCGCTACAGCTAGGCATAGCTGCTGATCATTGACAGACCGGAGATCGGCCGCCTTCATTCTTAAATCGGTACGTCGATATCCGCGGCGCGCTGTTCCCGTCCCAAAAGTATGCTAAGCGATGTTTGAAGTCGGTATGTCCGTGGTAGAAAAGTCCGCTCTAAAGGTGTCCTGACCACCTTGCTGGCCTGAAATTTTAGTCAATTATATCCGAATGTCCGTTGTACCAGAATCCGTTGTAAACGAAGCTCAATCAATGGAACAAATACGGAGGTCGGCATAACGCCGCAAATTGGTATGTGATATCCGAATGTCTGTTGTAAACAAATCCGTTGTAACGAGGTTATACTGTAATGCCGTTTTAATTCTTTCTGCACAAACTAATAAAGTGCTCAATTTTAAAGGGGCAATGCACCATTTCTTGAACATTACGAGCTTCATGCATACTTTATTCGATAACTCTGCCTGAAAACTTCATGAGGCAACCAATCAGTAAGGCCAATCTATAAAAACATAAAATGTGTTAACAGATCTTGTTAAAAAGGCATTACCTCTACCAAGTCGCCTAAGCAAATACTTACCAACAATCAGCAACAGAGGCTTGTCAGGTGGCGGCAGGTCCCACGTGAGCTTGACGCTTTCACTGTGCGACGCATGCCTTTTGGAGTCATAAAAACTAGACGTTCCCATAATCCACCAGCCCCTCGCCTTCAGTTCCTACACCAAGTCCACAAGTGAACACTGTCAGACAAGGATACAGCTTCAATACAGCTCCACTTCTACAGGCAGAACTACATTTTTCGCATTAAAAGCGCTCTCTCTTGCAAACATGGTAAAAGCTTCTGTTGTAGCAGGAAAGGGCCTCAGGAATGCAGGAAAGTACAAGACAGAAAAAGAATTTTGTTATTTTAACTTTTTCTACTCTGAAAAAGCTGGGGCACATTATTGCACAACCAGTCCTAAGCCACCAATATCGAAACAATTTTAGTGTTTGTACGTAGATATTGGCACTTCTTTCTTGGCCCCGAATACTGAAATTTGGAAATTTGGCACACACATTTGCATGCACACACTAAAATTCAATATTAATGAGAGAAATCCAAATTTTCAACAAGGCATTTCCATTAGTTTTCATTTTATAAGAATTTGCAAGTTTCTTGTTCATGGAAGCTTGGCACAGCAATGGAACACCCAAGGGGACTAGTACTACTACTATAAAAAATTTGCTCACATTTGTGCGTCAAGACAACGTTGCATTTCCCTTTCTTTTTTTTTTTTTTACTCTCTTCTACACTAGCATAGCCAATAGTAGTACACAGGACACACAGTATAGGTTCCGGCAAAATATGGTGATGTTGACAATGATGATGCCATCATCAGCAGGAGAGTAACTAACGCCAACTAGCAGCAGCTTGCATAAGTGAACCAACAGGCGGCATAGCCCTTGAGTTCCGATACTGCACAACAGACCAATCATGGAAGCCATGCGTGTAGGTACACGTGTGCAACAGCTTTCTTTCCACATTTCCATGCTCCAACACGTAAGTATGAATACGAGGGCAACCCTCATACAAATGGATGTGATAGGTTGAAGACTTAGAACATCTGGAAGATGCAGGCATTTTAAGCATAACTTAATTTTACTTGACGCTTGCATGATCTGCAACTTCAGAGCTCTTGTATTATGCCTGTAGTGTTTTGCCGAGAACAAGAGGTGTACAGCCGACACTTTAGGCGCACAGCCTCTGAGTGTGTTTATTTTTCAGTTTCCCTCCACGGGCCAAGCCCGCATCCTGCCGGCAGCTTAAGTTTACCTTGCGTATCAGAAGTAATCATAAAGCACAATGTTTCTATGAAGAAGAATGTGCTTTCAGATATGTACCACTGTCACACCCGGTACTAACCAAATGTTGTTGCGACCCTCCTTCTACAGTGCCAATGGGCGAAAGGCAAGCGCTAAATAAATATTCTTGCAATGCTAACAAGCATTAAGTGAAATAAATAGCTGGCTCGTGAGTCTACAGGCACAGACAACAGATGGGAAACATTTTAAAAAGCCAGTAGGAAAGCGAGCGCGTGCAGGCCTGTAAAATGTTACATGTTAGTTGTTACTCGATGGCACAGCAGCCCGTACTTCCTCACCGTCATGAATTGCTCCGGTGCGTTCAGAACGTACAGGTCCATCAATTCCAGTGCACCCGAGCTTGCCTTGCTCACCGTTGGCGACAGACGGCAACTGTAAAACGCAGGAAAGAACAGATGCTAGTGAATTTCGTGAATTACGCAGATGTTCCCTTGCAACCAACAAAGTGTCCGTTTCCGTCAAAGCCTCGACTTCATTGTACAGTAGAAACCCGCTGATACGTTTTTGAAGGGACTGTAGGAAATAAACGTAAGAGACGGGAAACGTAAAAGCCTAAAAACAGGAAAAACGGCAAAATATTTAGTGGTACAGAATTTTATTTCAATTCTTACGAGCAGCACGAAAATTGGCGCGCTCAGCCGCGATCTAGCCGATGGATAGAAACGTGGAGCTTAGGACGGCCTTATCCACAGAAATGTTATCCAACGTATGTGATTTTTTTAACACCAACAGCTGTAGGCATGAAAGAACTAAGCACACGCAATCACGACCGGCGCGGCGAGTCCGACCGCGAACCGCACGCACGACCGTGCGAGCTCCAACCAGCTCGAACTCCTCCCGCTCTCCGACAAATAACGATGATGATGAGTCTACGCCGACGCGATGGCAGAAGTGAATGCCAATCTCGAAGGCCTTGCTTTCGCAAGCAATTACGTCATACACGCCATGTTTGTGCAATACAAATCTCAAAGGCTTATGCTTTTGTCAATAGTAAATGCCAATCTCGAAGGCCTTGCTTTCGCGGGCAGTTACGTCATAGACGCCATCTTTGCAATTTGAATCTCGAAGGCCATGCTTTTGTTTGCATCAATTGAAAGATTCTGTTGCTTGCGCCTCTCATGCGGCTAATATTACGGTCAAACGAGGCCAAGCTGCGTGAAAATGCACCATGGCGGCTCTCTTTGGTAGTCGCTCGGTCGGCTCCGAGCGTACTTTGGGACGTATCATACGGGAACGGTCTGACAGTTACGACGTAACAGCAGGGTTCCCAATACATTGTATCCTATGGGAGCTATGCCGGGACCGGCGGAAAACGACGTAACAGCCGGGAAAACGCAGCAGTGAGGAACGTAACAGCGGGGTTCTACTGTATTGATGCAACATCGAAAATCTTTTATATTGTTCACAATAAGTTTCCTAAACTTGTGGGGCTCAACATTCGTTTATTGACTGAGTCAGCAAACACACTTAGCAGTACTCAGTGGCATGGATACACCTCGTGCGTCCATATGGTTGCTACAGATATAAAATATTGTTCGCTGTTCTAACAAATCCGTGTTTTTTCTTACAATTTGCAAAAGAAATACAGTAAAACCATGTTAATTCAAAGTCACTGGGACTGTGAAAAAATCTTCGAATTAAACAGGCTTTCGAATCAACCAAACATACAAAAAGAGGGATGCAAGAAACATTGCATTACTGAAAGTAATCGGAGGTGGTCATGTGCTGTGCCTGCTAGTTTGCGGCTCCAAGGGTTATGTTTACCAGCAATACCCTTTCCCAATTTTTGCCGCCAAACCAGGGAAAGGGCAGGCCTCGCTCCTGCCTACGCAAAAAAAAAAGGACAAAAAAAAGCATGCCTGCGGGAAAGAAGTGTGCTTCACTGCTACACAGTGGTGACATGCAGGTAGAATGTCACCTACTGCGCACAGCGTCAGCGTGTCATGATGTGACCGTTCACCCATTCTTTCTTATAAAATAAAGAACTTAATAATGACCAGTGTGACGGAATTCGCTATGCGTTCTGGGTGGAAAACATCATCACTGAAGTTTTCGAAGTAGGCATTGCAGGCAAGTACTTCGCCAGCAGTGCAAGCATGCAAATTGCCGGAGCAACCACCATTTCAAAGGTTCGCATATACCATGAATTCCGTCAAACCGTCCTTTATTAATTATTTATTTTGCCAGAAAGAATGGGCAAATCATGACACGCTGACGTTACGAGAAGCATGCGTCATGCTGCCCGCATGTCACTGCTGTGTTGCAATGAAGCGCATCTTCTTTTCCGCAGGCACACATTTCAGTTGACCACGACACCGCTTTTTTTTTTTTCCTTTTCTTCCGGAAGCTTCCCAACCACTGGCAACCCTGAGCGCTACTGGGTGTGCCCACGAACACGAGGTCCCAGTCATAAATTCCCGATTCTGATGAAATTTACTCTAGGCCTAGGCATTAGACTAGGATCAATTGCCTGAAAGTTAGTTTTGTGAAAAAAAATTTTGTTCGCCTGAAAAAAATATATATAAATTTTGGCCACAAAAAAAACACTTTTCTGGCAATTTCGCAATTTCTGAATTTTGAGCGCACCTAGGGAAATAGCAGTGCAGTTCTTGGTCACAGCATTTATTCCCTTCAAAGAACAAGTGAAATACAATTTTATGAGCCTATATTTTTTTACCTGTCGAAGCACTCTTAAAGAAAAAAATCATAAACATGGCAAATCGCACAAAATATCTGTATTTGCGGAATTTGTATTCGATTTGCAACACATAACGAACGGCACGGCCACTACGCTGACTTGGTCACATGTGACACAGTGTAACTTGTTACCAACCAAAATAATGCAACGTATTTTAACGCAGAATGGTAGATGACGTCCTTGACTTCAATCAGGGTGATTTTTAAAAAAATTAAAAATGGTCTTTTTGAGGAAACTATTTTCAAACTTCAGCCTTTTTGGTAAACCACTTACATTGCAGCCCAATTCTGAAGTAAAATGGAGAGCGATAAAACTACGAAAATTATTTTACAAGAGAGCACAAATATCGAAGTTCATATGTACAGAGTTTTACTATCCTCAGTTTAACATGTTAGCAGCAATAAATTCCTGAAATACAAGTATTCTGTGCAACTTGCCATGTTTGTAATTTTTTCTTCAAAAGTGCTTCGAAAGGTAAGAAAAATAATAGGCTCATAAGATTGTATTTCACTTGTTCTTTGAAGGGAATAATTACTGTGACGAAGAACTGCATTGGTCTTTCGCTAGGTGCGCTCACAATTCAGAAATAGCGAAATTGGCGGAAAAGTGTTTTTTTTGCGGCCGAAATTTATGTACTTTTTTTCAGGCGAACAAATTTTTTTTTCACAAAAGTTCTGGGTCTAATGCCTAGGCCTAGAGTAAATTTCATCAAAATCTGGAATGGTGACCCGGGTCTTCGTGTTCGATCTTATCTGGACACAACCTATGCTAGCGCAAGCAATGAAGGATAGACTACGGCCATCAAAAATATCGGAGAGTCGCTGTGCACTGCAAAGTCATTAATGCATATCGCCATGAAGCTGAAACGGCCTGTTTACCGCTGCTCACAGTTCCATTTAACAAATGTTTTTTAGCACCACACAAATAAAAAACTAACAAAAAAATACATTGACTTTCCGAGTAAACGATTCCCATTTACTGGAATTCCACAGTATTCCCCAAGGAAATGCTGTACAGCAAGGAAGGCTAACCTGTCTTTGCCAGGCACGAAAACTTTCTGTACACCAAAATAGCATGACGATCGGAGGACAGCACCAAAGTTCATTGGATCCTGAAAAAAAGAAAAACGGAAAAAAGAATGATGTGGCCAGCCGCAAATCTTGTGGTGCACACATAAGAATTTCTATGGGCTCGTTAAAAAGTAGGAGGATAGTCAAAAGATCAGGGTGCCTTCATGTCAAAGCACACTGTTCATGGCAACGAGAGGGTGCACACACACTAAACTGACTGATTGGTCAAAATGCTTGTCAACTGATCGGTCAAATAACGACTGACTCATTAAATAATTCAACTGATTAGTTAGATATCTAAACTGATCAAACAACTAGCTAAGTGATTCATAGAATGACAAGTAGTTTGACCAATTAAATGACACAAGCGAATGATCAAATCACTGATTAACTGACCGATTGGTCCAGTGAGTGGATCACCGAGAATATGCTGATCGATGAATATAGAAGTAAGGCTTAATAC
Organism: Rhipicephalus sanguineus; assembly: GCF_013339695.2. Taxonomy (NCBI): domain Eukaryota; kingdom Metazoa; phylum Arthropoda; class Arachnida; order Ixodida; family Ixodidae; genus Rhipicephalus; species Rhipicephalus sanguineus. Next base: position 112,301,316 of record NC_051179.1, read on the forward strand.
CCCTGTCACACGGGCACCCGTGAACTCCGTTTAACTCCCTCGTCTTTTCCTCGAGGGAGATGGGGTTCATGTCACACGGTCACCATTTCACTGAGGAAGTTAAAGGGAGCTTTTGGTGGAGGGAGTTCGGTAATGACCATTTTGGCTCGATGGAGTACTCTCGTTCCCAGCCAGCTACTGCTACGCTGAAAACCGCACTGGCAAAATCGTCCTAATGAGCTCAGTTATAATTTTAAAAGCTATGCTCTTTTTTTGCGTAGCATTTCACGCCCAGTAGTGTAAGTTTTAGTTGTATTTTTTCGGACATCAGCGCTTGTACTCTCCACACCAATGCCTCGCCAAGCCGCCGCTGTGAAGCGTCGCGCCATATTTGTTTCTGCACGTGTGAGGCGCACGCACAAGCACTGTGACAGCAATGGTGATTCCGAGCACTTCATCAACACACAAAAGCACGTTTTTGTTGCTTTAAAGGCAACTGCAGAGGCAAAAAATTGGACGCTTCGACGAGCACAGCAGCGCTGTTTCTGCCCCATGTGGCAACGGTCGAAAGCTTGCACCGAGCCGTGTAGCACGGCCACAACTCCATTCTCGTAATGCTCCATCAGGGAGTTAAATGCGGAACGGAGATAAACGGAGTTCGGTGGTGGCAATGTGACAGGGGTATAACACACCATAACAGGACATGATTACTAGCGTAGAGGGAATGGGGATGAGAAGAAGGAACATGGAACCACGCGTGCACACTCTAGCTGCCTTCTCATCCCCATCCCCTTTACACTGGTGACCATGTCTTATTATGCTCCATACCAACTAGACCGAAATTCCGCCTTAACACACCAATTTTACTTGAGACATGACAAACAACACAGTTGAGGGCTCTAAATAATTCTAATCACATGGGATTCATTCATGCCCACTTACAGTACTGTAAACATGCACTGTTGTATTTGAACCCTTCAATATGCATTGCAGAGCACTGCATGCAGTTTTCCTAATGTTATACAGACACCGACCGTTTATTCAAACACCTGCGCGGCACCAGCACTCATCCCATTGAAATAATGTAAACTCACAACCGAAAATTCGGATGCCCCACAGTTCCATCTGTGCAGTTCCACAGCCATTCCATCTGTGACGTCGGTACTAAAGAAAAAACACAGCTACTACAAGACACTGAAGGTGGCGAAAAAAGCCACGATTATTCGCCAGGTCTAAAGGTGGCCAACCTCAATAATATGTTGCTCGGGAGTTTTCGGCTTCCCCGAGTTGGACGATGATGAGATCGTCTGTCAGGTCCTCGAACCAGCGCAGGTAGACAATGACTCCGAAGACGCATCGACACACCGCCAGTTATCAAATGCTGATTTAGTGTAGGAAGTAACAGAGTTATTGACAACCTACAGTGATGGCCAAACACTGGCTGAAATGCAGGCCGACTTGGTCGTCTGTGAGCGTGCTTGTGTGTAGACGTGAATGGACTAGTTTTTCCAGCCACTGGGCCAATAAAAGTGCTTTTTTTTCTGGTGAATCTTTTTTTTTTTTTTCAGACTCTCAATTATTCGGATTTTTCAGCGGTTCCCGCAGAGTCTGAATGAATGGTCAGCGACTGTACTTGCATATACTTTTTTTTTCTTCCCATGCTGTTGTAATTAGTTGTGGGTGTTATACGCGCCATGTACTGTACAACTGTTTGTTCTTACATTTAGCTTGAGATAAGAGAGCGAAGGCATTACTTCTGTGTCTTGTGTATTCCTTTCACTCATTTTTGAGCATTTAATGATACGGTGAGGGTGTATGTTTGTGGTTGACACGGCTTTATAAGTAAAAAGATAAGAAACAGAACACTAGTGAAGAACAACCACTAGGGTCTAATGTGACCCCAGTGAAAGTGTAACATGAAAAACGCATACTATGCAAGCAACGTCCCTTTATAAAGCATGCACAGTGATCAGGAAACCTCTAATTTACATCGCTGTAATCTACTAAGGGTCTACTGCAGTAAAAACACTGTGCTACCTTTATGTTGGAACATCTCTTACCTGTATCCTGTCCATGAAGAGCCACAGAGGCCTGCCAGGGTTCTCCCCAACATCACTGAAACAAAAACAAAAAGAAAGCAATGGAAGGTGTAGTCGTTACATGCCATGTTAGCTTACACTACAGCACAAGGGCTTTGCAGTTCTGCAAACTTCTATATTTACATTTGTATTGGTGTGGAATGCGACCACAGCTTGTTTCGAGACTATTTTTACGCAAATAAGTACATATGCATCAGGCTCTACACACAGAGCACAAAGGCCTTACTCGGCCTCCAGAACACATGGTGCATTGACATTTCCGAACATTCAGTGAGCACCAGATTTCTCCCCAGCACAAAGTCAACAAATCGTAAAGGTAGCACTGCAGACTTGCACATTTTTTACAATCGTTTCATTCCTGTTTTTTTCTGAATTTCAAACATTTCCAGCCAAAATATTACGATTCCTACGATAATAATTTGACAAGAGTGTGCTCACAATGTCAAAGTGCATCTCTGTCCTTTTCACTGATGGTGCAAACATTTATGTGCAAGGCTTGCTTTCGCCAGCTACCCCCACTGATGACCAGGTGAAAGCTACAGACACTGAAGCTTTCGGTGTGTGCTCGACGGGGCCACATTTGATGTAAATTTGTGTTTTGTCAGACAGACGATCACTTTCCTGAATTCACTGGTGTGTTCGATGCCATACATTTGACATGCCACATTCTGTCAGGGGGGTAAAAAAAATGTTTCTTTTAAACTAAAGTCAATCTTTGAGGCTGGTGATCAATTCATGCTTTTACAAGATAACACACCATAACCAACAGTGTAACACCAAAATGATAATTGCTCGGTAATTACGAAGATCTACTACACTCAAACCTCATTATAACAGTCACATCTGCCACGAGAATAACTTCGTTATATCCGAAAATTCGTTATAAACGTTTATTTGTAACACTGTAGCTATGACAAGACTATTTTTCATTTACTTCGTTATAACCGATAATTCGTTATATCCGTGTTCGTTATATCGAGGTTTGAGTATAGAATATGCACACAGCTTCACCCTACCACTTCAATCTTAATGCAATCCAATGCCTCTGAAAATTTATCACAATTATCGACAGCCATAATAATTCATGGCAGAAAGAGATATGGGGACATGAAGGAGGAAAACAATTTCACCCATGTTAATGAATTATCCTTCAACAATACAAAAACAAAACTTTTGCCGCGAGATGCTCAGCGTGTAAGAAACCGAAAAAAAAGACAAAATACATGTGGCTACGAAGCCCTAAGGTTCCTGCACTAACTTACCGCAACATCCTAGATTTCGACTGCATCCGCAAGAACTGCCACAACTCTTTGCCGGCGGAAATACGTTACATAGCATTCCAATGAAAGCAGGGACTTAAACATGGCAAGCTTCAGGAAATTTTATTGGGCCAATGATTCCAAACTATGAGGAAAAGTCCCATCGATATTCAAAAATGAAATTTTGAACTTCATTTTTTCTCAAATTCTTAAAGAGCTTACAATAGCAAAACTAACAATAACAAAGCTGTCAAAAAAATAATGCATCAGTAAAAACCAATTCAGTGCTTCACTTTTAGGTTGTCCCTTCAAGGTTGTCCTAGGTTTGGTGCACCAGCTTCATTAACTTTGAGTCCTTTACCTTTTGTCCAAGGAGCCCAACAAGGTTTCGCCTTGCAGAACAGGAAGCTGGGACACATCAAGGCACACACCCTGCAAGATACATGCCAAGCCTTGTTCTACAACCATAGGTTTAACATATAAAAATGACATTTAAGCTAGTAAATAAGAGATGACTGTGTGCTCCCTTTTTTTAACAAAAGTCCAATGCCTCTGATGAAGAGAAATCTTAACAATAATCAAATGGATTTTTATATCATCATCCCATTGTCAAAACACACTTCGCTGCCGCCTGTGAAGTACGTATATCATCATGCCATGCTCCATGCTGTCCAAGTACATTTGGTATATACAGCATTTACGCTCCAAAAACAATGCAAACGGGACGATGGCCCACGCCTAGACTAACGATTTGGCTAGTTCCCCCTGTGATGCACACAGATGCACATAACACCAGGAACACTTGACATAACTTGATGCCATTACATGAACATTTAAGACAGCTCACAGTTAAGCAATCCTCCACCAGCATGTCATCAAGTTCTGTGCAAAAACCTGTTCCATCATTACCCATAGTTGCCATCTTATGATGGCAGCAACAACGGCTAGGATTGCCTTGGCATAGGGTTTGATGGGAGATTGTCATGAATGGTGTTTTGGTTTCACATCGGGTTGCATTGCAAGAAGCTTTTAGATAAAGTGTGTTAAACTGAGAGAAATTCATTCAGAGCTACAATTTCCTTTAGAAATTGTCCGGGGGATCTTGAAATCCAGCATTTTCAATGGGATATCATGTATGTGCTATGCATTCACTGAGCCTAAGTGCAGCTGTGACTTTGCCCTAAGTGGGAGTCGCCCATGGTGTTGGGCCCGCCGATCAACAAGTTAAAAATTATGTTTCACAGTAAAAATAACAGAATTTTTGGCCCAAAGGTATGTACAGGAATACTACTACATTATACTCATTTGTAGGCTATTTATTCCAAAATTGAATTTTGTTTCTACCAGCCTCAAAGTCGGTATAATTTATTTCAATTGTACGTAAAATAAAGCTTTGTATGCGCAAGCTGGAAGCTTTTGGGAGTCACTGTATAGGCTATCTTTAAGGGAGCCAGGGTTAATATGTCTTGTATTCATCGTTTGCACCTACATTCATCTAATGTAGTCACATAGTTCCAAAAGCAACCATGAAACGCGGAGAAGCCACCATTAAGACACAGATAAACAATGCTGGTGATGGCAGCATGACCGATTTCTTCAATAACTATCATTTAGATGACATGCTATGAGAATTAGTCAAGAGTTTTTCTTGTTTGAGCCAATATCGTGTGATAAAGCCCCTTATTTTTCCGATATTTTAGGGTCCTTGAGGGGTGCTCATTGGCATGGTTTTTGACAGATAGTATAATTATAACAAATTTTGGGGTTTTAAGTGCCAAAACCATCATATGATTATGAGGGACACCGTAGCAAAGATCTCCGGAAATTTTGACCTTCTGGTGCTCTTTAACATGCACCTAAATTATATGAACACTGTCAGCGGGATTTTGCGGTCGCCGCTGATCTGTACAGAGTCCAAACCGATAACATCACTTACGCATCGTCTGTTTCACGTGCGAGTAAAAGCGCGCTAGCACTAGGGACAAACGCGGTTGAAGCAGAGATGAAACGACCCGGCCGTCACCGTCACGCGAAGGGCACATGCGATAACGTCGCTCCGCTTGCGAGGCCTGTCGTCGCTTGCTTACCAGTTATTTCGTTAGGCAAGGGACCATAAGGGGCACCGTTGAGACGGGGACGGTCGCGAGCGCTGGCGAACGTGCTATCTCGACAGACATCGGTAACGGCTACCCTTTGAAGTGCTGGACTGCGGCACGAAGTGCACAGCTACTTCATGCGCAATGAAACTGAGTTGGACCTTTCTACCATCGTTAAAAAAAAAAGAAGAATCCTTTCTACTACGTAGCCAGACAAAGCACTGGACGCGCGGGGCAAAACTGGATTTCCGGGAGATTTTCCTACGACCCGTACAACCGGGAGAAACGTTCAAAATCCGGGAGTCTCCCGGGTAATCCGGGAGACTTGGCAGCTATGCTGTCGATACAAATATACAACGAAATCAAATATGTATCGACAATGCCAGTACATGTAGCACTGTCAATATGCTAGTATACAAGCTTCATACTAGATGATAGTACACAGTTTGTTTTCATTTAGGCTCTCATGATGGTCACACGGTTAAAGTTCACTGTTTTCAGTTTCCCAGCGCCATTTTGGAACAGGTTCGGAGCAGTTACTAACAAACATTACACTTTGGAGCAGCATTTCTCTTTTGGAGCAGTTTGGAGCAGCACTTCCATCACTGCAGGTCTGTCACCGTGGAAAGCAAACACAGTAACTCGGCCCACCTGGTGGTTTGCTCCACCGCACCACTGATGCAGGCGGGTTGTGGGCATCCACTGACGGGCAGCTCCTGCTCCTTGGCCAAGTCCAGTATCTGGAGCAGCAGCGGACTCTCCTCCAGCCTGTCTATCTTGGACAGCTTGCCCTCATCTACATGCAGCTCGTACAGGACGCGCTTGCGGGCACGCAGTGCAAGCAGCACGGGGTGCAGTCCAAACACGTGTTCACTGCCCAGACTAGCTTTCGGCTTGTTGCTCTGACGTTGCTCGGCTACCTTCAATGTTGGTCTCCTGATCGAGAACAAGCCGTGACAGAGGCATACAGCGCTGTCAGTGTTAAGGGGTACTGTCATGAAAATTTTCTGTTTTTTGCGTCAAATGAAAGGCCAATCCCTTAAGAGCCTTAGAAAATGTACTGCTAAGCGCGATTGCATCCTGAAGAAGTAATTACAGTACGTTTGTTTTTAAAAGCTAGTTCCGATTCCTACTGTACCCCGATGGCACAACACGGTATGAGCTTCTCGTCACGTGCTCATGCAAGATATCACGACGTTTCCACGGCCGCCCCACACCGTGGCTCCGCTGGTGATGCACAAGCGGCCATTTTGTAAGTTTTGGCACCTGACATCATCGCGACTAGCCAGACTGCTGCGTGAAGTCACCAGAATTAGTACTGTAGCCTGACGTCAAGCTAGTGTCAATGCCGGTAGGTGTGCCATGAAAAAACTGGCTTCAATATCTAAATAAAATATCTTATCGGCATTTGCTGAGCTTCACACTTGCTCAGAGCGGTCTCTGTATACAGGAGATTTGTATGGAAGAGTAAACTCACCCTCGAAAAATGGTTTCAGTACACCTTTAACACCTCATTCAGACAGTCAAAAAACTAAATTATAAGGTAATAAAGCCAAGGAAGGCATGGTGATCATTATTTGTTGTTTCATAACTGTAGCGTAGTAATGATGACATACACGAAAAGGCATAAAAGTGGACGAACAATCAACCTGCCGTGACCGAACCGACAACCTTCGAATCGAGTGCACAGTGCACGCGTGGCCAACGTGATTTGTTAAACGGCCCTCCTCTCATTTGAAAACACTGAAAGCTTGGCCTTGTTGGGGCACCGCCGTGAAAGAAACCAGCGCACAATCACAACGTGGACTGGTTTCATTCCTCCATCTGCTATACGAATCTTGCCACCTATTACAAGTTGTGGGGTTTTACGTCCCAAAACCACGATATGATGACGAAACGCCGTAGCGGAGGGCTCCGGAAAATTTCGACCACCCGAGTACGCCTGAGGTTCTCTAACGTGCGCCTAAATCTAACTCGCCACACATTACACAGTATAGAAAACAGACTACCTGCGCTTTTGAGCGGCTGGCCTGTACTTTTCACGCCTCGAATGTATGGCCATGAGATCCCCGCTAAGGGCTTCCCAGTCCTCCGGGTTAGACTGACTCGAGAACCGAGCGCTCGAGACAGGGCTAGGACCGAGACGTGACGCCTTCAGGAACCCTCTGATGCATACCTGCACGGGCAAACACACGCCCCGTGTAAATGTACGAGAAAGTGAAAAAACAAACACAACCCTTTTTATAATCATAAGATCACAAAGCATGCCGGAAGAGCGGCAAATGCCGCCTGCCGCGCCTAGGCACGTGTTTGGCAACAACAGCATTCAACAGTTCGCAGGGGTTCGCCAATACGTAAGTTTGGTTGTACTGCGGGCAAATAATTCGCCGAACTTAACTTACCGAGAGCGGACGAGCCATTGTCGGGAAAAGACAACTTTTTCCGACGGGAACGAGCAGAAAACCAAAACACGAGCACGCTTTCTTCGCCAATGTTGAGCGCTCAAATCGCGCGTTTTCCCGAAAACTACGGCAGCGCCAAATGATGCAACTACCGAGAAATATTGCAGCCTCCGAGACTAGCTCCAACAACGCAAAACCAATCTTGAAGGCTACAAAAATACATTTTTTGCAGTTTGTGTAAAAACAAAATGAACTGAAAATGTTACCTAAGTAATGTGAGTACTTCTACGGTTTTCTTTAATGTAGCCGATAAGGATGAGCGACAAAAAGATAAGAATCACTCCGAAATTGGCTCCACGCTATTATAGTGCCTAGAATATATTCTAGGCACTATAACGCTATGGCTCCACGTTGTCAAAGCCAATCTCGAAGGCCAGAAAAAAAACATATTTTTTTTTTCAGTTGTTGTAAACACGGAAAGAATTAGAGATGTTCTTGAAGTAACGTGATCACTTCTACAGCTTTTTTGAGTAAAAGTGATGTAGGCTAAGTGACATAAAAATAAGAATCACCGTTCACGGATCCCGAAGCGTTTAGTTTCGGTTTCAATTCTCTCTTTTTCCGTTATCGACCGCCTGTGCGGCGAGCGTAGGAGTGGCAGCTATCAACCGCTTCTCCTCGATACGCGCGATAAGATGTCGCGGACCTGCGTAGCGTTCTTATCGAGCTATTGAAAGCGTGACACTATCAGGTATGCTGCTATCACATGTGAACCTGAGCTCGTCCGGAAAGCAGCAGACCGACACGATGTCGGGCGCCGTGCGGGCCACACGAGATGAAATCATCCTCGAAGACATGGTAAGCGAATTTCCAGATTGTATCGCATGCGCGCGCACGTTTTCTTGTCGTTGGCTGTTGTAATGGTTTACTCGATGACAGCACCTGTATCAAGCTGCCACACTATGCAACAGAAAGCGCGCGAGCGCACTTTCTCTCCGGAGAGTTGTGCGCGACGCCGCGGGTGCTTGTGCTCTCGTGACGTCAAAGGAAACGAGATGAAAACTTGCTGGCGCGGAAATTGACTTCAGCAACGCCAGAATACGTGCGGTTGCTTCAACATGACGAATTGCAATGGTCGTCAAGTATTGCTGACGTTCTTTTTTATCTATTTTTACACGCATTTCATCTGCCGCCCGTCCAACCTGGATGGCAGCGGCGCACTGCAGAGAAGCCTGTATTAGGTGGTTTAATAGCTATAATAGTTTAATCGTACGCTTTGTAGGGTTGGCGATCAGCAGGTGCACGTTATTTTTGCGTGTTCTATAATCGCGATGCAGCAGAAATGTCGATAGCTTTTACGCGGTGCCTTTTTGTTGTAAGTGATAAGACAAATTTATCTTACCACCTGTTCGCGTGTCAGTAACCCTATAGTAGCGCGCTATGCTCATCGATTTTCGTCGGTGACCTATATAATAGCGCGTGATGCCCACCGATTTTTTTTTAACGTTATATGGTAATATCAACTCTGCACAAACATTGTCAATTCGCCAGAGTGCAATAAATACTTCGATGTTATATTTATTTCCACGAATCACTTGGATAACGATCTGGGAGATGTTGCATCGAGTAAAAAAACAATAAAGAAAAATATTACACAGAAGGTACCGTTCTCAGTCCAGTCATGTAAATAAACACCTTTAGCATTGTGCTTTACATATTTGGGGGTGGAATCGCGAACGAAATAATTTGACGGTGACGATTGGGGACACATGGATGAGGACACATGGACACATGGGGACATACTAACGGAGCAGTTTATTAAACCTTCACGTCAAAAAAAGAAAAAAAAAGAGAGAAAAAGAAAAAAACACCAATACTGTGAGGCATATACGCTGCCACTGCCCAGTAAAAGATTTATAGTACCCCTTAAATAATCCATAGAAGCTTATTTGTCATGTCAAATTGTGTTTTTCAAAGTGAAGAAGAAGTTCAAGCTGATACACTAATTACCATGCCGTCTAATAAAATACATTCGAAAGGCTTTACAACCATAGGTGTGCGCACAGGGGGGCGGGTTGGAGGCCTGGGGGGGGGGGGGGGGCGTCCACCCCCTTCCCTTTAATATCACGTTTTTACACTGCCTAAAATAACAGAGGGCTAAGCTATATTTTGTAAGTATTCATTCCAAAAGACAGGGCGTGAAAACACGGACACAAGAAAGAAGTCAAGACACCACAAACACCGACTAATAACTGAAGAGGCGCACAGTGACGGAAAAGAAAGAAGGCACGAAAACTTATCTGCGCATATGCCCATGCAATAGGCGAACCTATCAATCCGGCACGCGTGGGGGCCTACGTGAAGGTTAACTATTAAGGCATTTGGTTTCAGCTTTATGCAAGTTAATAGATTGCCATGACTTCTTTCTTGTGTCCGTGTTTGCACGCCCTGTCTTTTAGAATGATTAACACAGTGGGTTCTGATCGTAAGTGCCTTAGTGGGAGGAGGCCACGGGAAGAGCGGGGGGCCGTTGCAGCCAAACTTCACCGCCACCCCCCACCTCCCCAGTGGATAACCTTGCGCACGCCTTTGTCTACAACGAACGCCTCTTCAAAGAAGCAGGGAAGCTCTTAGGTCGAGGATATAGTGCCAGAGTTATTGCGAGCGACCTTTACAACGAAGTTACCCGTATAACAAAGTATATTTTGAATGCCCCCAACGATTCGTTATAAAAAATAAAGGGATTTGACTGAATATCCTTAGCCAGTTCGCGTGCGACAATGTTTTATCATTACTATTTCCGAGAAACCTGTAACTGACCAGAACAACGGCTTGCATGAGCAGCCCTCACTGTATGCAGGCATGTGAGCAATCTCTCGTATATATAGCGTGGGGTTAACTCATGCGCAAGATGGACGCGTTTAATCACCAATGTAGGCGAACCGTTGAGCGATTCTCAAATGTTCGCTTTATTTTGCAGGAGTAATATTCATTCGTAGGGCGTACGTTTGTGGCGGTGATTAATTTTGCACGGCATCGTTTTGTTGGTTTCAATGTGTGCAATTCGATACAGAACAGAACCGTTAACTATGGCGCATTCGTGGCGGTGTAATATAAGCGGTCGTTTATATATGCATGCATAAAGGCCGACTCAATAGACATTTAAATGCAATTCGGAACAAAGCAAGAAAGCGAAAAGTAATTTGCATATATATGTAAATCCTTCGGAAGTAAGCGCCGACATTTTATGCGAGAAAACTGAGAATACAAATGAGAGCGTACGAAATCGGGCGTGATCTATAAATATCGTGATTTATATATAGGCGCGCTGTTTCGTCAGCGATATGCGAGCGTCACTATACAAAAAGAAGAGAAATTTTCGTGTTTTACGTGCAAAAACAGCGATATCATTGGAGAGAGGTTTATTGTGAGAGAAAAGCTGAGCGATACCATTAGAGAGTTTTAGAATAGGGTTCGTAGCGTTAGCGTTGCTTGGGTACGTAAGCTATTTTCTAAAAATAACGTGGGTACCCGTACCCAAGAGGTTGGCATATTACGCATGCGCAGTGGCGGAAAGTGCTAACGCAAACCTTTAGGTGGACTGTTGTAAAACTAGCCTATTATAAAGCAAACCGAAGAACTAATCGGTGTTCGCGCCGCGGTGGTCTAGTGGTTATGGTACTCGACTGCTGGCCCGAAGGTCGCGGGATCGAATACCGGACGCGGCGGCCGCATTTCGATGGAGGTGGCATGCTGTAGCCCGTGTTCTTAGATTTGGGTGCTCGTTAAAGAACACCAGATGGTCGAAATTTCCGGAGCCCTCCACTACAGCGTCCCTCATAATCATATCGCGGTTTTAGGACGTAAAACCCCAACAATTATTATTAATTAATCAATGTCGACCGCCTGGGGTTCTTTCAATTCACGGTAAGCAGGTAATCTAGGTACCGCGTATCGAACCCGTGTCCTTGAGCGTAGCAGCGTCTCACATTACCCATTGAGCCGTTTAAGCCGATCGTTAGTCCGTGCAGAGCGAACAGAAGACTATCATCATCATGAACCGGCACGCGCTCTCTTCGTGCTCTTCTTTCTCTTTTCCCTCCTCTTCCTCTTCTGCTTCGCTCTCAGAACACGTGCGCCGATATGTCCGGCTTGGAATGCACCAACTCTGATGAGCGAGAGAACGAATAGAGAGAGAGAGAGAGAAAGGAAGATATAGAAAGACAGAGAGGAAAACAATATAGAAAAAAAAACAGGCACGAAAAGGAGATAGAAAAAAGGAATAGGAAGACAGAAAGATAAAGAAAGAAAGAAAGAATGAAATAATGAGAGAGAAAGAAATAGAGAAAGAAAGAGGAAGCTAGAAATAGAGAGAACGAGAGAGAGAGAAAGGTAAAGAAAGATAAAGAAGTATAGAAAGAGCAGGAAAAAGAAAGAAATAAATAGAGAAAGAAAGACCGAAATAGAAATAAACAGAAACAAAAGAAAGAAAGAAAGAAAGAAAGAAAGAAAGAAAGAAAGAAAGAAAGAAAGAAAGAAAGAAAGAAAGAAAGAAAGAAAGAAAGAAAGAAAGAAGGCAGGCCGTCCAGCATCGTACTTCCTTCGGGCTTGGCATCTCTATTGCGAAACTGCCTTAACTTTTTTTGGTTTGTTTGTTTGGTTAACCCACAACAGAAGGTAAATGTCAAAATCTGAGCCTAACTCGCATACATCATGGGTGAAAGCACCTGAAATTAAAAAGAGGAACTGCTAACAAAGCAACGCCATCTTGGGAAATATCTGAGCGGCGGCAGAAAAGACTGTTATCGTATAAGTGCATTGTGAAACGAATGAGTACGAGAAAAAAAAAAAACATAACGACGTCAGCCTAAGATAACATTTCTTGCGGGAAGTGTAATCTTGGCAGCCTTGCTTTGAGCGATGTGCATTTATCGTCTCTTGAATGCGTATACGTGCACGACATAGTGGCTGGTGCAGTGACATATGAAGTCGCGAGCAAAACTTCGCAGACGACAGGCGTCGCGAGAAAATTAAATAAGTCGAAGTATTAACGCGATAGAGTTAAAGAGCTCATTTCGCAAAAATTCCAGCGTCGAGGTAGGCGTCGGTGTCGGCGTCGTTGGCTGTGAGCGAAAAGTCATCATCTTGTCCGCGACCGCAAAATCGAGAAAGATCCAAATAAAAAATAATAAAAATCTTCAGTTAGTGTGAGAATTGAACCCAGGCTGTCTGCGTGGCAAGCGGGGGGCACACCGGGCCCGTGCTCTCCACCACCCCCCCCCCCATTTTTTTTTTTTTTTTGCCATGGCATACACAGTACAAAATAACACCCGACCACATCTTCCTGCCCTGCCCCCACTTCAGATCATGGAGGTCCCCCCCCCCCCCCCCTCGAAAAAAATTTCTGCCTAAGCCCCTGCCAGAGCCACGCAATTGCTTGAAACTGCTTCGGAAAAAAAACACTATATGAATGTCATGTAGTTAACGCATGTAATACTGCGTGGCAGAAGCGTAGAACGGTGCCAGGCGTCAAAACATGTGAATTGCGCAACGACTGGGTGTTTTAAAGGCCCACCCATTACAAAGCGCTCAGACATATATTTTGCTAACTAGTGTGCGCGCGGCCTGGAATTCAGCCCACTTCAGATATCAGTTTCGTGTGGTTTGCGTGTGGTACGCAAACTTTTGCTCGTGGCTGTATAGCCTATACACCACAGGCATTCAGATGTATACGTATGCCGGCATGTATCGTGACTCGTGAGCAATATGAGCTGGAACACCCAATTCATGTTTATTCAACGATTGCTCGCCGTGTACTGATATGAACGTGACGCACTGAACTGCCAGCGATACCTTTGCGCTTGAGCATTTAGTGTCATGGACGCTTTTGAGCCGGCCAACTGCGTTCAACCGCTATGACCTTTAAAAGGTAATTTCGGTGTTCCAGATCATATTGCTCATGACTATACGTACATATGCGATGAGTATAGACATGAGAAAAAACAAAAAAAAAACATTGTTGTTCTAGACTGGATCTACATTTCGCAGTAAACATCAGCTTCACATTTCGCGCTGAGCTCCGCCCTCTTATTAATGCCAAATGATGTAATTATGGGATTTTACGTGCCAACCACGATTTAATTGCGATGCATCCCGTATTGTGGGACTCGTGAAGGATTAATTTTGATTACCTAGGGTACTTTTCGTGCACGTAAATCTAAGTTCATCGGTCACGGTCCTTGCAGTTCGCGCTCATCAAAATTCCGTGTTTGGGAATCGAACACGCGTCATCGAGCTTATAGCAGATGGGGTTTGTGTTAATACTGTTGCAAACTGAAAACAAGAATGTCGTAATTGCGGTTGATATTGGCGTTGCCTTTCTCGGCAGTTCCGACTCACGCTCCAGCGTACATGTGAGCTGTTTTCTAGGATATAGATTGGAGTCGCTGATAATATTCTACGGTTTTCCAGCGCTTTCATGTGTGTCATCAGTGTGTTTCCTCATTTTATTTAACCATATGACTGCGGTATTCTCTAATAAAATATTACCGACGATCATTATCCAATTTTCTTCCGCTTTCAACATGATTCGCCGAATTTTTTTACCGGCTTTATAAAAAAAATCTACTCTTAACAAACAAGAGCTATTTGATTGACCGGGTTGCCCAATTGGAAAATTAATCTTCTTGCATAACATATAACAAAGGCGCTAGTGGCGCCTTCGATGAGTTTTCGACGGCAATCTGCCCATGTATAAATGAATTTTCGAAGTGAGTAGGAACTCACAGGAATTTATCAACTATTACAGCATATGGTTAACAATTTACCGAAATGTATGCGAAGAAAGGATATATTTGCCGCACATAACTTATAAGTAAGAAAAAAATAAGTAGGTTTAACACAGCACTAAAAACACGCTATAGAACGTGTATTGCGACACACTTAAATGATTAAAATCGGCAATGTCGGTAAGGGCTTCAGACACCAATGGAAAATGCTAAATTATGTTTTGAATGAGAATACGAAAATCACGACGATTAGGGAAAATAATTATTCCGTGTTGATCTTTTAGATATGGGTGACGCATTCAATGCATTCTTTTACACTAATACATCTAGTCATGTGATAACGCTTGAAGGAGGAACATAAGCGCTGGCTCATAATCACTTTTGCATTTACCTAAAGACCCGAATAGAGTTCCTGACATAATAAATCATCTTTTTTAAGGGTGTGTCCAGATAAGATCGAACACGAGGTCCCGGTCACCATTCCCGATTCTGATGAAATTTACTGTAGGTCTAGGCATTACACCCACAACAATGGTTTCGCAGTTAGTTTTGCGAAAAAAATTTTGTTCGCCTCAAAAAAAAAAATATACAGATTTTGGCCGAAAAAAACGCTTTTCCGCCAATTTCGCGATTTCTGAATTTTGAGTGCACCTAGGGAAAAAACGGTGCACTTCTTCATCAAAATATTTATTCCCCTTAAAGAACAAGTGAAATACAATCTTATGAGCCTATTATTTTTCTTGCTTGTCGAATCACTTTTGAAGAAAAAAATCACAAACTTGGCAAATCGCACAAAATACCTGTATTTCAGGAATTTATTGCTGCAAGCAAGTTGAAGTGAGGATAATAAAAATCGGTACATATTAACTTTCATAATTTCGCTCTCTTTTAAAATAATTTGCGTGGTTTTGTCGCGCTCCGTTTTACTTGATAATTGGGCTGAAACGTACGTGATTTACCAAAAACGCCGAAATTTGAAAATGATTTTCTCAAAAAGGCCATTTTTATTTTTTTTTTAAATCCATCTGATTGAAGTCAGGCACGTCATCTACCATTGTGCAGAAAAAAACGTTGCATTATTTTGGTTGCTAACAAGTTATAGTGCGTCAAATGTGACCATGCCAGCCTAGCGACCGCGTCGTTCGTTATGGGCTGAAACTCGGATATAAGTTGCTAAAAGTACTTGCACGTGACATAATCACAAATCAGCAGCTCCACACCAACAAATGCGCAGCCAGGTGTCATGGTTCAGCAAGCTTTGTCTTGGGATCAGCCGCTTGACAAACCCGCAGCAGCGGCCGCTCGATGCTGCGGGCACTCACATTAGATAAGTGCCGCTTCGACTGCGGATGAGCTCCGCTTGCGCGCCAAACTACGCTCAGAGGACAAACGAGAGAAGGAATGCATCACTGTGAAAGTTAAAGGCCGTTAAGTGCCAACAAATGTCATAGTATGCAACGAAAACTCTGCCGGCAATTTCCCAGTGAGCGCCTTCAATACATCACGGATGTATTTTTTTTTTCCCTGCTGTCATGCCCGAAGCCGCATAATATCGTGATAAACGCTCGACTTGCGTTGAATATTCTTTCTGCGGACGCACAACAATACAGTATTCTAAAAGCGGTTCTTTAATGAAGTAAAGGACTTGGACACACTTCTTTTCACAGCCGGCTGACACAAGTGTTCTGGCACGAGATGAACAACTGCAGTTTGAGTTGCTCGACCATCGGAAGCACGTATGACAGCTTTCTTTAGATATCAATGGCTTTCTTTTGTGTCATATGTTGCTCATAGAATGAACCTAATTATCCTTAGGGCTTCAGAAGAGAGGAAGCACCACATGAGCGCACTACTAGATGCGCTCACTGGGAAATTGCCGGCAGAGTTTTCGTTGCATACTATGACATTTGTTGGCACTTAACGGCCTTTAACTTTCACAGTGATGCATTCCTTCTCTCGTTTGTCCTCTGAGCGTAGTTTGGCGCGCAAGCGGAGCTCATCCGCAGTCGAAGCGGCACTTATCTAATGTGAGTGCCCGCAGCATCGAGCGGCCGCTGCTGCGGCCGGGTTTGTCAAGCGGCTGATCCCAAGACAAAGCTTGCTGAACCATGACACCGGGCTGCGCATTTGTTGGTGTGGAGCTGCTGATTTGTGATTATGTCACGTGCAAGTATTTTTAGAAACTTATATTCGAGTTTCAGCCCATAACGAACGACCCGGCCGCTAGGCTGGCATGGTCACATTTGACGCACTATAACTTGTTAGCAACCAAAATAATGCAACGTTTTTTTCTGCACAATTGTAGATGACGTCCTTGACTTCAATCAGAGGGATTTAAAAAAATAATTAAAAATGGCCTTTTTGAGAAAATCATTTTCAAAGTTCGGCGTTTTTGGTAAATCACTTACGTTTCAGCCCAATTATCAAGTGAAACAGAGCGCGACAAAACCACGCAAATTATTTTAAAAGACAGCGAAAGTATGAAAGGTAATATGTACCGACTTTTATTATCCTCACTTTAACTTGCTTGCAGCAATAAATTCCTGAAATACAGGTATTTTGTGCGATTTGCCAAGTTTGTGACTTTTTTCTTCAAAAGTGCTTCGACAAGCAAGGAAAATAATAAACTCATAAGATTGTATTTAACTTGTTCTTTAAGGAGAATAAATATTGTGACGAAGAAGAGCACCGCTTTTTCCCTAGGTGCGCTCAAAATTAAGAAATCGCGAAATTGGCGGAAAAGCGTTTTTTGCGGCCAAAATTTGTATATTTTTTTCAGGCGACCAAATATTTTTCCCGAAACTAACTGCGAAACCATTGTTGTGGGTGTAATGCCTAGACCTACAGTAAATTTCATCAGAATCGGGAATGGTGACCGGGACCTCGTGTTCGATCTTACCTGGACACACCCTTAAGGTATCTAGTCGACGTGTTGGGGAAATGCATTCCGCAAAAGTAAAAAAAAAAAGACAGCGCATCTCATATCGTTTCCTTTTCCACATATAGTCGATCTCATATTTAGGACAGGAATATTTCCAGAGTAAATAAAAACGGCAAAAGATGCCCCGATGCATAAAAATGGGGACAGAGCAAATCTTTCTAACTGTTGGCCAATCTCTAGCCTGCTCCCACCCCTTCTTTTTCAGTAACGCGTTGGGAAAGGTATATGCACAGAAGAGCAGTAAGAAATATCTACGCAAATTTAATATATAGTCGCCTAAACAGTTCGGGGTCCGAGCCGGCTGCTCTAATACCGCTTCGCTCGTATCTTCTACTGACAAAATTGAACATCCCATTGATAGAGACGACTATATTGAGGACGTGTTCATCGACCTAATGAAAACCTTCGACACCATAGCTCGATCTCTGCAATATTTTTGATAAAATGAACTTAATCGCATTGCGGGGGCTTCGAACTAAGGATCTGTAAAACCTATTCATCTAACAGGCAGCAATATATGTCCATATTTATACAACACTCATAACAACACTATTTATGCAACACTACAACACTATTTATACAACTATTTATACAACACTCATTCTCCACCGTGAGAGGCGAAGTTCCGACCCCACCCCCTCCCTCATTGTTCAAGTCGGATAGAAAACAACATGAGATATGCATCAATGGACGAACGGAAATGAAGGGGTGACGTGTTTCTCGCAATGGTCTGGCTTGGCAAAAGGTTGAAAGTAGGGGTGTGCGAATATCAAATTTTTCGAATACGAACCGAATACGAATATCCACCTTCGAATATCGAATCGAATATCGAATATCAAAGGAAAAATGCCTCCACAGTAACAATATTTTATTTAACATGTAGCTATTTGAAAAAAAAAACAGCCTGACTGGCAACACAACATACACTGCTATCTCCAGAACACAATGTCCAGGCTAGCACAATGCACATCACAACACAAGCAAACATCACGGCACAATGAAAGTAATGACTAGATGTTATTATGAAGAAATATGAGTTGCTCCATATGATCAGGCAGCAGGCGCTCCCTTCTAACAGAGACAACACCCCCCCCCCCCCCACCCCCACCCATGCCACTGAAAAAAGCTTTGCCAAGACTGGGGTATCTGAAGGTGCCTACAGTCCGCCACCAGTCACGTGGGTCACTGTCTTTCTTCAGAAGTGGTCCCGCATAGTGAACGAGTGGTAGGGCGCACGTTACGGCCGCATAATATGAAAATGTACGGTTACATGATCGCCAACAGCGCTGCACGTCGGAGATGCACCAGCAATAAATCATACGTATTGGGGCGCTCGTCGCAGGCAGATATCGTGCCTCCGTGTACTTACGATGTTTATCGCTCCTCTCGGCAACGTTTTTAGCGATACGAAGGCAGCAGAAATGTGGAAGACGAGTTATTTTATGCATGATAATCGAATCGCATATTCGAATTTTTCGAATATTCGAAGTTATCAAATATTCGAAACTTTTCGAACACACGATTTTCGAATCGAATACGAATATTTCGAATGTAATATTCGACGAATATTCGAAACTTTCGAATATTCGCACACCCCTAGTTGAAAGCAAAGAGTCCTTGGAATACAACAACGTCAAGGGTCCTCGGCCACTAATATCGTCAAAAACCTGTGTGGCCAAGACCCGCACTTAAAGGGACACTAAAGGCAAATAACAATTTATGTCAGAGTGAAAGCCCAATGTATGACAACTTCTAAAACGGCAATATTATCAACAGCAGTGCCCTACTTACCGAGAAATTAAGCTAAATGTATCACATGATGAGCGCCACGGGTGGGACATTTTCGAAGCGATCCCGATGACGCATGGAAGTCGGCCTACAATAAATCACTAGTAATCAAACTAGCAGCAGTAAAAAAAGAACCTTCCGAGCATCAAAAGACGTAATAAAATGCTGGTTGTTCATTTCCTTCTGATTCATAGAAAAACGAACCTCTCTGGCGTTGCCATGGGGAACGGCGCGCGTGGTTAAAAGGTTCCGTTTTCGCCTAACTGCGCTTCGCCCGGCGCCCTGCTTCGCTCACGCGGTCGCGTCTCAGTGGTAGTTTTGGGATCGCCTACTGCCGCGTGTGTTTTGTGCGCTCGTGAAAGTCGCTCTGACCGAAAGTTCGACAAAATGCCGCATGCATGTGATATTGCCGGATGCCCGACTGGTGCACAACGCCAGTGCTGCAGCAAGGAAACCGGTGTGCCTTTCACTGGGTGCCGCGGAATGAACCCTTACGCTCGATGTGGCTTAGTGTCATGCCACTGCGCCAGTGTGCTGAACAGTCAAAACCTCTGCGTGTGTGCTCGCTGCGGGACTGCGGCAAGCTTCGATGGCTTCGATGGCCGTTGTTGCTACTGTGGGTCCCGCTACTTCCGCTCTGCTGCAACTAGTGTCGGCGGCCGCGCAGTAAAAGCGGGCAACGTTGGGCACTTTCTTCGTTAAGTGAACTGGGAGCGCAGAAAAAGACACAAAGGACGAAGCGAGGAACAGGGCTGGGCAGTATCGCGATACAAGAGTATCGCGATAGTATTTCAGAGATACTTTTGAATATCTGTATTTCTGTATCGAGATACATTTCAAAAATGTATTTGTATCGCAGTAATGAAATACTTTTACGGTGTACCGCTTGTATCGCGATACAATGCAGAACACGGGTATCACGTTACATTTTCTTTTTGTCAGAAACGAGTTGACGCGTGTTTCCAAGGGGGTACGACGGTTTTTTTAAATGCGAAGCATTTCTTAGCGAACGTCTGCGACTTTGAGCGTATCTATCTATCTATCTATCTATCTATCTATCTATCTATCTATCTATCTATCTATCTATCTATCTATCTATCTATCTATCTATCTATCTATCTATCTAGCCGCCTACGACTTTGTGCTCTCCTGGTCGCTTGGTTAATCAAATGTACACCAAAGTTGGTATGGCGTAGCATGACTGTATGACGAACATAAATGACAAGTCATAACATGAAAATCATGACACGCATGTCATGTACAGCATGATTTACATGCCACGCTCATGGTGCGCTGGCGGCCGTTTCGCTAGCTTGATATATACCAAAATTGGTATCTTGCGAAGTGACTCTGTGGCGAGCATAAATAATACGAGTTAACATGAAAATCATGAGAGGCATGTCATGTACAGCATGACTTACGTGCCACGCTCATGGTGCGCTGGCGGCCGTTTCGCTGGTTTGATCTACCCCGAAATTGGTATTGGGTGACGTGACTGTGTGGCGAACATAAATAACACAAGTTAACACGAAAATCATGACACGCATGTCATGTACAACATGACTTACGTGCCATGCTCATGGGGCGCTGGCGGTCGTTTCGCTAGCTTGATCTACCCCGAAATTGGTATTGCGTGGCGTGACTGTGTGGCGAACATAAATAACACAAGTTAACACGAAAATCATGACACGCATGTAATGTACAGCATGACTTACGTGCCACGCTCATGATGCGCTGGCGGCCGTTTCGCTAGCTTGATCTACCCCGAAATTGGTATTGCGCGATGTGACTGTGTGACGAACATAAATAACACGAGTTAACACGAAAATCATGACACGCATGTCATGTACAGCATGACTTACGTGCCACGCTCATGATGCGCTGGCGGCCGTATCGCTAGCTTTATATACGCCGAAATTGGTATCTTGCGACGTGACTGTGTAACGAACATAAATAACACGAGTCAACATGAAAATTATGACACGCATGTCATGTACAGCATGATTTACGTGCCACGCTCATGGGGCGCTGGCGGCCGTTTCGCTAGCTTGATCTAGCCCGAAATCGGTATTGCGCGACGTGACTGTGTGACGAACATAACACGAGTTAACACGAAAATCATGACATGCATGTCATGTACAGCATGACTTACGTGTCACGCTCATGGGGCGCTGGCGGCCGTTTCGCTAGCTTGATCTACCCCGAAATTGGTATTGCGCGACGTGACTGTGTGACGAACATAAATAACACGAGTTAACACGAAAATCATGACACGCATGTCATATACAGCATGACTTACGTGCCACGCTCATGGGGCGCTGGCGGCCGTTTCGCTAGTTTCATCTACCCCGAAATTGGTATTGCGCGTCATGACTTTGTGACGAACATAAAAACGCGAGTTAGCATGAAAATCATGACACGCATGTAATGTACAGTATGACTTACGTGCCACGCTCATGGGGCGCTGGCGGTCGTTTCGCTAGCTTGATCTACCCCGAAATTGGTAATGCGAGACGTGACTATGTGGCGAACATAAATAGCACGAGTTAACACGAAAATCATGACACGCATGTCATGTACAACATGACTTACGTGCCACGCTCATGGGGCGCTGGCGGTCGTTTCGCTATCTTGATCTACCCCGAAATTGGTATTGCGTGGCGTGACTTTGTGACGAACATAAAAACGCGAGTTAGCATGAAAATCATGACACGCATGTCATGTACAACATGACTTACGTGCCACGCTCATGGGGCGCTGGCGGCCGTTTCGCTAGTTTCATCTACCCCGAAATTGGTATTGCGCGTCATGACTTTGTGACGAACATAAAAACGCGAGTTAGCATGAAAATCATGACACGCATGTAATGTACAGCATGACTTACGTGCCACGCTCATGGGGCGCTGGCGGTCGTTTCGCTAGCTTGATCTACCCCGAAATTGGTAATGCGAGACGTGACTATGTGGCGAACATAAATAACACAAGTTAACAAGAAAATCATGACACGCATGTCATGTACAACATGACTTACGTGCCACACTCATGGGGCGCTGGCGGCCGTTTCGCTAGTTTCATCTACCCCGAAATTGGTATTGCGCGTCATGACTTTGTGACGAACATAAAAACGCGAGTTAGCATGAAAATCATGACACGCATGTAATGTACAGCATGACATACGTGCCACGCTCATGGGGCGCTGGCGGTCGTTTCGCTAGCTTGATCTACCCCGAAATTGGTATTGCGTGGCGTGACTGTGTGGCGAACATAAATAACACAAGTTAACAAGAAAATCATGACACGCATGTCATGTACAACATGACTTACGTGCCACGCTCATGGGGCGCTGGCGGTCGTTTCGCTAGCTTGATGTACCCCGAAATTGGTATTGCGTAGCGTGACTGTGTGGCGAACATAAATAACACAAGTTAACACGAAAATCATGACACGCATGTCATGTACAACATGACTTACGTGCCACGCTCATGGGCGCTGGCGGTCATTTCGCTAGCTTGATCTACCCGACATCGGTATTGCGTGGCGTGACTGTCTGGCGAACATAAATAACACGAGTTAACACGAAAATCATGACACGCATGTAATGTACAGCATGACATACGTGCCACGCTCATGGGGCGCTGGCGGTCGTTTCGCTAGCTTGATCTACCCCGAAATCGGTATTGCGTGGCGTGACTGTCGGCGAACATAAATAACACGAGTTAACACGAAAATCATGACACGCATGTCATGTACAACATGACTTACGTGCCACGCTCATGGGGCGCTGGCGGTCATTTCGCTAGCTTGATCTACCCCGAAATCGGTATTGCGTGGCGTGACTGTCTGGCGAACATAAATAACACGAGTTAACACGAAAATCATGACACGCATGTAATGTACAGCATGACATACGTGCCACGCTCATGGGGCGCTGGCGGTCGTTTCGCTAGCTTGATCTACCCCGAAATCGGTATTGCGTGGCGTGACTGTCTGGCGAACATAAATAACACAAGTTAACACGAAAATCATGACACGCATGTCATGTACAACATGACTTACGTGCCACGCTCATGGGGCGCTGGCGGTCATTTCGCTAGCTTGATCTACCCCGAAATCGGTATTGCGTGGCGTGACTGTCTGGCGAACATAATAACACGAGTTAACACGAAAATCATGACACGCATGGTCATGTACAACATGACTTACGTGCCACGCTCATGGGGCGCTGGCGGTCATTTCGCTAGCTTGATCTACCCCGAAATCGGTATTGCGTGGCGTGACTGTCTGGCGAACATAAATAACACGAGTTAACACGAAAATCATGACACGCATGTAATGTACAGCATGACATACGTGCCACGCTCATGGGGCGCTGGCGGTCATTTCGCTAGCTTGATCTACCCCGAAATCGGTATTGCGTGGCGTGACTGTCTGGCGAACATAAATAACACGAGTTAACACGAAAATCATGACACGCATGTCATGTACAACATGACTTATGTGCCACGCTCATGGGGCGCTGGCGGTCATTTCGCTAGCTTGATCTACCCCGAAATCGGTATTGCGTGGCGTGACTGTCTGGCGAACATAAATAACACGAGTTAACACGAAAATCATGACACGCATGTAATGTACAGCATGACATACGTGCCACGCTCATGGGGCGCTGGCGGTCGTTTCGCTAGCTTGATCTACCCCGAAATCGGTATTGCGTGGCGTGACTGTCTGGCGAACATAAATAACACAAGTTAACACGAAAATCATGACACGCATGTCATGTACAACATGACTTACGTGCCACGCTCATGGGGCGCTGGCGGTCGTTTCGCTAGCTTGATCTACCCCGAAATCGGTATTGCGTGGCGTGACTGTCTGGCGAACATAAATAACACGAGTTAACACGAAAATCATGACACGCATGTAATGTACAGCATGACATACGTGCCACGCTCATGGGGCGCTGGCGGTCGTTTCGCTAGCTTGATCTATCCCGAAATTGGTATTGCGTGGCGTGACTGTGTGGCAACATAAATAACACAACAAGAAAATCATGACACGCATGTCATGCACAACATGACTTACGTGCCACGCTCATGGGGCGCTGGCGGTCGTTTCGCTAGCTTGATCTACCCCGAAATTGGTATTGCGTAGCGTGACTGTGTGGCGAACATAAATAACACAAGTTAACACGAAAATCATGACACGCATGTCATGTACAACATGACTTACGTGCCACGCTCATGGGGCGCTGGCGGTCGTTTCGCTAGCTTGATCTACCCCGAAATCGGTATTGCGTGGCGTGACTGTCTGGCGAACATAAATAACACAAGTTAACACGAAAATCATGACACGCATGTCATGTACAGCATGACACGTGCCACGCTCATGGTGCGCTGGCGGCCGTTTCGCTAGCTCGATATACACCAAAATTGGTATTGTGCGACGTTACTGTGTGACGAACATAAATAATAGAAGTTAACATGAAAACCATGACACGCATTTTGCTAAACGACATACTAGACGATGTATGCAGCTCTTTGCTGGCTGCTTCGCATTACATCGATTCCCACAATGCGTGGGATCTGCCGGCTTTTTTCCTTTTGTTTTTGTGCCAAGACAAGCAAAGGCGCGCCGCCGGTCGCCGACAAAAAGGACGCCGATGGTTTCCCCTCAAGCACAGAATGGTCCTTGCGGTAAAGCGCGCGACGGCGCAGACGGCAGAATCGCGAGGCAGTGTTGTCGGCCTCTGCCGACGAAAGTCCATGCCTCTCAAGGCCAGTGCAGCTCGCCTAGTTTTTTCGGGTGGCCAACCATTACTTCGTGACCCCCCACGCGGATACCGCCTTGGAACAGAGGCTTTGCAATGCTTCGCGTGCGTTCAGTTCTCAAAGCGGAGGCACTTCTAAAAGCAGTTCCCATAGTCGCGGCGGAAGTGACTAGAAGGTGGCTATCTTTGTCGCGCTTTCAGCCACCTCTCCAGCGTGTCAGGGTGCGTTCCTAATTGATCACAAGCGTGAAACGGTAGTTTGTGGTACCAGGCTCCCCCACCGCCGGAGGCGACTCCGCTTGTTGCGGCTTGCTGAAATGGGTACTGGTAGCGTCGGTGGTAGTGACACCTTTATTGAAGAGTGACTGCTTCGGCCCAGACGACGAGTGCTTGCTGTAGTTTCTGATAGGGCGCTCTGAGCAGCTGTCCCTGTTTCCACGTCTGTTTAGAGAGCTTACAGGAGCGACTTGGGAGGGCTTACACCCTCTCACCCCCAAATAACGGGGTTTTAGGAAGCCAATCTTTGAATTGTGCAGTTTCGACATATTGGGCTCCATTGCGCGTAATTGCACGGCCTATATGGGCAGCGGAATCCTCAGTCGTCTGACCCGGCGCCAAAAGGGCCAGACGGCTGAAGATTCCGAAAATGGGGACGGACTTGGGCTTCTGAGCGGTCAGAACAACCCACGTGAAGGAGAAAGTGTTTCGGTATCTAGATGGCCCGAGAAGAGATGTCGCCGCGCTCCAAGGCTATCCGGCTATGAAGGCGGTATTTATTCACTATAACACGAATTTGTGCCCGTCTGCAGCGCTAGATAGACTTTTTTTTTCTTTCGCGAGTCTTGTGCTGAGGCAGAACCGACGCTGTCTAGAAGACAGCCTGCTTCAGAAGCTCACACAGCAACCTACTCGGCAAAGCCGATCTTATGTGCAAAGTAAATGTATACTTTTTCTCAATTCACTGGTGTTCATTCGTGACGCGAGTGATTTGCTTAAACTATGCTATTTCTGGCATAGCTCATTTACTTGTTACCAAGCATGCCGATTTCGGTGCCCAATGCTTGTTACTGTGGCTGTGAATAGTGTACTTTTTATTGCAATTGATATGTGTAATTATGTCATTATTACTAATTATGTTCTTTGTAAGCCGCTCCACCCCTCTGTGATGTCTTAATGGCGCTGAGGGTACTGTAATAAACAAATAAACTAAAAGTGTCAGTGCACTGCAACTTTATTTACATCATTATGTTGCACTTATAAATGTCCTTGCGGAGTACGAGCACCATTGAAATAAAAAAGAAGTATTCTAGTATCTGTATCGCGGTAACTGTATTCCGGAATACTTTTTTTCCTTTTATTGCAGAAGTATCTCCGAAATATCCCGTTACGCTAAAGGCAAATGTATCTCAGTATCTGTATTTTAGGCTTCCGGTTTCATGTATTTCGATATCTGTATTCCGGAATACTTTTCCGAGTATCTCTGCCCAGCCCTGGCGAGGAACGACTTTCATACGTCACTGCTGCCGTGCCCAACGTTGCAGGAGGATCGAAAGGTGGGCCAGTTGGTAATTCATTTTCTTCGTTCAGTGAACTGGGAGCGCAGAAAAAGACACAAAGGACGAAGCGAGGAGGAACCACATAAGACGAGCGCTCGTCTTATGTGGTTCCTCGCTTCGTCCTTTGTGTCTTTTTCTGCGCTCCCAGTTCACTGAACGAAGAAAATGAATTACCAACTGGCCCACCTTTCGATCCTCCTGCAACGTTGGGCACGGCAGCAGTGACGTATGAAAGTCGTATTTTCAGGCGGGAGATTTGAAGCGCGCTAACGCGATGCGGACCACTAAAAACGTGATTTTATTTCAAAATAAGCACTTCCTTGGCATAGAAGTAGCACTACGAGGTTTTCTGGACCGGTATTTCAACAATCAACGTCGACTTAATATTTGTCTTTGGTGTCCCTTTAAAACAATGACGGAACAGGTCAGACTGGATACAGTTATGGGGCAGACTTGGTATTCCCATTAGGTGGTTAAAGTGGGAGTGGGGAGGGGCGCCCACATCCACGTCGTTCCACTCGCGTCGCTGACATAGGGCACATGGGCACAAGATATATAAGCAGCTGAAAGAATTAATTACTGTTATTGCGTAGACAATATATACTCCGAGAGAAATACGCAATTGTTCGATGGTTTTACCGCTTAGTATTGATTCCTGCACTCTAAGCGGAAAACATAGCTTTTTACTCTTTTTTAGAGTTCTGATTCGCCACGTACATGACGCTCTTTAAAGAGGCACGTGAACTCTTTTGTGGGTCACACGACTCTCTGAAGAGAGTAGAGTGACCTACAAAGAAAGTTGACGTGTCTCCCTAAAGAGAGTCATACACGTGGCAGTTAAGCAAAAACTCTCCAAAAAGCGTCAAAAGACTCTTTTTTTTCTAACACTCTAAGAAAAAAGAGTATTTGGGGAGTATTTCCGCCCCACAAATATAAGCTTCATCCACCTCGCGTTGTCACCGCGGTCCCGGCACTTCCCGGTCAGGAACGGCGCGCGCGTTATCAGCGTGGCATATCATTATCGATAGGAAAGTGATGAGAGCCGGGTTTTCGAGGAAGGAAACGCGAGCAAGCCAGATGACGATTATTGTTGTGTGGAAGAAATACTCCCCAAATACTCGACTTTTTCTTAGAGTGTATAACCTTCATCCATCTCGTGTACTTTGCTCGTTTTATCACCGCGGTCCCGACACTTCGCGGTCGCGAACGGCGCGCGCGTTATCTGCGTGAGTCCAGCGTTGCCAGATGCTACCGAGCTAACAAGCGAATAATCGTCACAAAAATATAAGCCCAAAAAAGCGGCGCGGCTTTTGCGAAGAAGCCCAAATTAAGCCGAAATTGGATAAATTTTCCGATTCTTGAAACATGTTTGAATTATAATATAAAAACGTCACTTATATACGAAGGGGAGTTGAAAAAAAATTTTTAACTATTTTGTACAGCGAAAATATGCGCAATTAGGAACAAAAGCGCATATATTAACTTTTAACATTGTCTCCAGTGTAGTTTCCGTTTGAATGTACGTTTGCTAGTGCATTATGAAAGGGATACTGAACAAAAATATTCATACCATATTCATACTATCAATCAGGTGATAGAGAAATGCGCGATACAACCAACCCCTATACATAGCCTTCATAGATTACGAGAAGGCATTTGATTCGGTGGAGACATCAGCAGTCATGCAGGCACTGCGGAATCAGGGCATCGACGAAGCCTATACAAACATAATAGAAGAAATCTACAACGGATCCACAGCCACTACAGTCATCCATAAAGAAAGCGACAGAATACCAATAAAGAAGGGCGTACGGCACGGAGACACGATATCTCCAATGCTATTCACCGCGTGTTTACACGAGGTTTTCAGGGCCCTAGATTGGGATGAATTGAGTTAATGGAGAGTGTCTCAGTAACCTGCGATTCGCTGATGACATTGCATTGATGAGTAACGCGGGAGACGAATTACAGCTCATGATTACTGAACTGGATACGGAAAGTAGAAGAGTAGGTCTGAAAATGAATATGCATAAAACTATAGTAATGTGCAACAATCTTGGAAGAGAACAACGCTTTGCGATAGGTGGCGAGACACTGGAAGTTGTAAAGGAGTACGTCTATTTAGGACAGGTAGTAACCGCGGAGCCGAACCACGAGAGTGAAATAACTAGAAGAATAAGGATGGGATGGGGCTCATTCGGCAAGCATTATCAAATCATGAATGGTAGTCTACCACTATCCCTCAAGAGGAAGGTATATAACAGCTGCATGTTACCGGTACTTACCTACGGAGCAGAAACCTGGAGACTTACAAAGAGGGTTCAACTTAAATTGAGGACGACGCAGCGAGCGATGGAAAGGTAAATGATAGGTGTAACCTTAAGAGACAGGAAGAGAGCAGAGTGGGTCAGGGAACAAACGGGGGTTGAGGATATCATAGTTGAAATCAAGAAAAAGAAATGGATATGGGCCGGGCACGTAGCACGTCGGCAGGATAACCGGTGGTCATTAAGGGTAACTGACTGGATTCCAAGAGATGGCAAACGCGTGAGGGGGAGACAGAAAATTAGGTGGGTAGATGAGATTAAGAAGTTTGTAGGTATAACGTGGCAGCAGAAAGCACAGGACCGGGTTGATTGGCGGAACATGGGAGAGGCCTTTGCCCTGCAGTGGGCGTAGACAGGCTGATGAAGAAAAATTGGACAACCTGATGAAAATATCAAAACTCTGCTCGGAAGACGCGAATTTTCCGATAAACAGAGTTTATTTTACGTATTTTTAAACAGTTGGCTCTAATTTTGGTGGATTGTCAGCACACAGCGTCTGCACGCTAGCGCGAGCCGTGACGTCACATTCTCTGAGGAGCATGCAGGGTGTGTGTGAACGATTGAAGACAAAACCAAAATTTGGTTAGAACTGAAAAACTTATATTCTTAGATAAAACAAAGAAGGAGTACGAAACATCTTAGCGTTTGGACACACGTCCGCTCTCTACAAGATCTTATGAGCGTCTCCACGCAGGCACGCAGTCCGTCCCCTCCTGCCGGCGTAACCGCACACCACCCACACCAGCACAACACACGCGGAGCGACGCACTGCTCTTCTTCCGTCAACACCGCGGTCAAAGGTTGCCCCGCCGAGGCAATGTCAGCGGAGGGGGGGCGCGGTCTCTTGGTTTCAGACCCTCGATGCCGGCAGACGAGGAGTTGTGGGGCTTTCCTCGAAAAGCGTCTGGACCGCGCACGTGACGTTCAAGAAGTACAAATGAACAAAAAGAGAAATACAACAGGGTGCACGTGTTCCTGTCCAGCGCTTATCTTTCTCCACCTATCCTTTCATCCCACTTTCCGCTTTCCACAAAGCCCGGATATAGCCCGGATACATTAACCCAGCCGGGAACATTGTTCCTGCCGTGCTGTTCGTACAGTGATTCTGGAAACCGTAGTGGAAGCTGACTGGGTTGAGAGACGCGGGCGACGGGTTGGCATTGTTGGCATGCCTGTTTCAGGTGTATGTAACGCCACCAAATGGCACCTCCTCTAGCCCAACTAGCCCACTGCCAAGTTTTTCTTAAGTACCTCCTCTAGTTCTCGGTGCGGCCGCTAGACGAGGCAGTTTGTGAAAAACGCATTAAATTCATTATCTCCCTCTAGTTTCTGCCTGAAATGAAGATTGTTTCTATCAATTGCAGCACGCAATCTTTGAATTGGCTGAAAATCTTGGCGGAAAAAGTTTTGTTCAGTATCCCCTTGAGGCTACCTGTTGATTCCCCCAACGTATGTTTGACTTCAACACTCAACTACACAAAGTCATCGACATCCGCGCTATTGCGGAACGTGATGCTCACTAAAATATCTATATTTGCTCAAAAATTCAAATAAGCCCAAAAAAACCCGACAAGCGACTGAAAAATTCTGCAAGCGACTCGGCGAAAAAAGAAGCCCAAATCGGCTTATTATAAGCGGAACTGGCAACTGTGAGCGTGAGATATCATTCTTGACAGGAAAGTGACAAGAGCCGCGGGTTTTGAAGAAAGGAAACGCGAGCAAGCCAGACGACGATTATCGTTGTGTGGCAGAAATACTTCCCAAATACTCGATCTTTTCTCAGAGTGTAGAGTGTGCTTGTTGTGCAGTCACATGCGGCTCATCGTCCTTCCGGGACGACATTCCGGGACACAGTGATTCAATGTCAGAACCAGTGGCGCACTTGCATAAGTGTAAATGATTCACGTGAGTCGTCATATGTAGTCCATTATATAATTACGGTGACGTGTATATGCGCCGGAGTGATAAGATGCGTACGCTCTCATACACAAGGATTAATGGATGATCTCACTGTTACGAGTGATCGCGGTATGGAAATAATATGTCGGTCATGGGCATGCATGTATCTCAACTGTTCAAATTTCTCAGGGTCTTGAATGCAGTTCAAAGTGTCTCGTCGGCTCTCGTTTAACGGAGACCACATTAGCGTCATGGAGGAAGGTTGTACATGGTTATTTGGAGCGTTAACTCGAGCGCTATCGAATGCGATACGTATATCCCGTAGCGCCCGGTACGCACGTCTATACGTAATGCAGTAAAATACCACTTGAACGAACGTCAGTTAAACGAACTATTCAGTTGTACGAACTTTTTTTTTAAATCTCCCGCCGAAGCGTCAATGGACCCAATGCTAACGCATTCCAGTTTAACGAAATATAGTGCAGAGCGCATTTCATGAGTTCTACGAACGTATTTTGTGACACCATCCAATGCTCCCACGTCATATTTATCAGCAGTGCAACTGCACTTTCTGTAGCATAGCTTTACCGTGGCCTTCGGCGCTTCGCGATAAGTTCCGCCAGCAGCGCGTCAAGCTAGTGCTTTGCCTTTTGAGGACTATACGTCACCTGTGACTCTCGCGTTTACGTATGCGCCACTCCGTCTACGGAAGAGATTGTAGCGAGCGCCCCTACCTCAGGAAGAAGAAGAGGAGGGGGAAGTTGTAGAGGAAGCGTCAATAATTTCAGCTAAAGAAGCACTGATGTACTTGGCAAAAGTGAAGCCCTTCGCTGTCCAGCAAAGTGTTGTGCCGGAGAAGGTTTCTGAGAGCTTGGGCACAGTGACTCAATTCATGACCACTGCAGTCCTAAGTGCACATTTAAGTGCGGCAACAGAACACCGCAGTCTTCAAAACGTGCTAAATGAGCAGAAATTCACGTTCAAATAACTTGAAATAGGCAGCATTGCAAATAAAATGATTCAAGTTGCATTTCAACAACTGATGTTTTCTTTTGCTCCCGATAACAAGTTGCAACATAGATATTTCAGTTTATCGAACTTTCACTTTAACGAACCTTTTGCTGAGTTCTCTTGAAGTTCGTTCAAGTGAAGTTTTACTGTATATAGATCGCTGCAAGAATGGTGCAGTGGCGCATTGCTTTAGGTGCTGCTGAAATTAGTGAAAGTAGCTCGTTAAATCTACGCTTCCTATGTTAATGTATATGTATCATAACATTATCATGATTGCTGAGGTTTTTCGCGCTAAAAACACTAACTACTATGAGGCAAGGCTGTATCGGGGGACTTCGCATTAAATTTGACCACCTAGGGTTCTTCAGCGTGAACTTAAAGAAAAGCTGAAGCACTTAAAAAAAAAAGACTTTGAAGTCGGTAATCACAGTTTCATCCCTGCTGAATTCGAAAAACGATGTGAGGGTTCTCAAAAGTGTGCGCAAAGAACATTTCTTGGCCAAAAAACGGCGGCTGCAGCCGCAGGGCTTACTTGCTTTTCAACACCATCGAAATGCGGCCCTGCGGCCGGGGATCGAAGCCGCGTCCTTGATCGAAGCAGCGCTATACGTTACCGGCTAATACCATGACGGATCATAAATAACCTACTGTTTCGTTGGCAAATTTGATTACCTATAATATTCATCAGATCACAACTTATATACCTAGAGTACATTTGCCTGCATGCCACCCTCGTCAAGAGTATACATAACTGACGTGAGCACCAATTCAAAATCGACCAGCGCGTTTCATCATTAATCGTCAAGCGGATGTTACCTTGACGGCCCGCACACCCGTGAGTGTCGCACTGTGCTGCATCTTGGGTTAATAAACCCGTGTTTGTTGACATCCTGCCTCGAGTGCCTTTTTTGCGCCGTGCTGGAGAGTCGACGAACCCGGCCGTAGCGTCTTTGTTCGCTGCGGCAGTGGAGAACGTCGCGTCCCTTCCCGGTAGCCTCGTAGGGTAAGCGTCTCGCAAACCTATCTCCACAAATAGGAGGCGATATCCTGCATATATTTACGTCATCATGTCAGCATGTTTTTCCCCTTTCATATAAAAGAAAATGTACATCTATGTTTATGCGTATAAAACGGTATAGAACGGATAAGTGGTCAAATGTAGTATTGCGCATTCTCATATAAACAACCTACGAGGAGAAGGAAAGACGAGAGAAGAAGTTTAGGCGACACACCTTTTTCCGTCTCTTGTCTTCCATTGCGAAGGTTGTGGGTTCGGTTCCCACCGTCGGCAGCGAGTTGTTGTTTTTTCCGTCCACTTTATCTATCCTCTTTATCTCATAGATACTGCACTCCCTTAACGTTATACAAATAGCACCCACTATATGTTCCTTGGCATTGCTATAGGTTAGCTTCATATGGCTGCGCCTAACAGATAAAAAAAATCACAGCATATCCACGGAGTGAATGATGATGAGTGGGCGAAGCTGCGGAGGTTCATCGGTAAACCGTGAATCTTCCGTGAATTCTGCCCAGTACATCATCACCGACGTGAGATCGGGCGAGTTTATACTAAAGGTTCGATGAGTTATGACGACTCGCAGCTCACTTTAATTTTACATGTACGCTGTGAATTTTCATTGTTTAGAAAACCATTGCTTTAGAAAACATCTGGCGTCTTTCGTTAAGCAGCTGGCGTCTTTTCGTTTTGCTTTAGAAAAATCTGGCGTTCTTTCGTTTTGCTTTTACAAAACATCTGGCGTCTTTCGTTGGTTTATTTCATCAATCAACGGCGTTTTGAACAAAATTTTTATTGTTTAATCACGCACAGGAGAAATCTCACCAGGCACTACCTTGGAGGTAAAGAATGGCTGCTAATGGGAATGAGAGACAGAAGAAGTCGGCTTTTAGCTAACGCTGCGAATTTTTTATTGTTCAACAACGCACAGGAAAAATCTCCCACCGGCACCACCTTGGAGGTCAAAGCGTAAGACTGGTTACGCACTACGACTACGACTACGAGGGACGAACGGGTGCCGCCTTAAGGAGCTTCGCCCCTAAAAGAATTGCCGTACTTGAATGCGGTTAAACCAAGTTTGTCGAGCAACAGCCCGGTTTCGCTTGCTCTAGGAAAGGACGATACCATTCATTTGCAGGGATTTAACTTTATCGCACTTCTTGGTTTATCTAAGGAAGACGAGAAGTCTTCACGCTTAGACTGCACGCCGAGACATTGGATGCCAACATGTTGCACTACAACACAGACACTTCTCGGCACTGCCGGCGATCTAGGCCCGAACGTGCAGTGAATGGATGGATGGATGAATGGATGAATGGATGGATGGATGGATGGACGGACGGATGGATGGATGCTATGAGCGTCCCCTTTATAACGGGGCGGTGACATGTGTGTCACAAGGCTCGACCAAAAAAAAAAATGAAACTTCTTCTCTTTTCTTTTAATGCTGTCTATACTTCGATTAAATCGATCTTACTATAGAAAAAAAAAAAACATAAATTCACAGCCCAGTTCTCTGCCTCTTTACGGCAGAATGTCCTTATTTTCCCCACTATTTATTTTTCTCCTCTTTACTTATTTCTATCGC
Source organism: Rhipicephalus sanguineus (assembly GCF_013339695.2). Taxonomy (NCBI): domain Eukaryota; kingdom Metazoa; phylum Arthropoda; class Arachnida; order Ixodida; family Ixodidae; genus Rhipicephalus; species Rhipicephalus sanguineus. The sequence continues at coordinate 112,335,828 of NC_051179.1, forward strand.
GGGCGTGGTCAGCTTTTCATTGTTGTCCCTAAAATCGAAGGCTTCGTGTAGGCTCTTGCCTAAACATACACCTGGGTGGATATCTCCACATTCGATCAGAACATGCTCCGTCGTTTCCTTATCTTCCCCACAGCATGTGCATTGTTCTTCTTCTTTTCTGAGTCTCGCTTTATAACTACTGCGTTCTAAGGTAACCCGACCTCGCTTCAAACAGTAAAGCGCTTCCCCTTGAATTATCGTAAAATGCCTCCCTCCTTATTTCGTCTTGGATGCAGCCAGCGCCTCTGGCGGTGACCGCACGAAAGACTGACCTATAAAGCGAACGCGCCACACTAGCCTTTCGCTAAAGCTCTTTTTCCGGCGTTGACCTTGGCTGAGCCTGAAGGTCAGATTCGCGGAACCAGACGTTTTCTCGGCTTGTAGCTGGAGGAGTACAGCTAACGCTTTAAAACTGGCCCTTCGGTCCGTTCCCTTTGTTTCGTTCTGCGCTCTCTACCTTATCCACACGGCACCTCCACCAGATGTACGACAATGCATGGCTAGGCCGCAAGTCTCTTCTTATACCAACGAGCACGCCAGACTCTACTGCGGCACCAAATGGCGATGCTGAGTACTGTATTGTTTTGTATTCTATGAAGGTGAACTTATTTGTTTCGTCCTTTCCGAAAAGAACAGGCAACATGTTAAGTTTCTCAAATCATTTACCGGCACGACTGCGTTACAAGGGAAATGAACGGAGTTCAAATTATGGCGCTTATCGGCCGCATTATGTATAATTGTTATTTCTCTCCCAACTCAGACCGGAAACCTGTGGAACGCAAATTTTAACTCTGATCCCAGTCAATGGATGGCGCCTCAATTTGCCATACCAGTCACGTGGGTTTGTTTTACTGGCCTGCTAAAGCATCGAAGAGGGTGTTTCGAACAGGAACTCAAAAGCACAGGTGTCCATGGAGCCGAATCTTAAAGGAACACCTTGCTTATGTCATTCTTAAAAACCTCCGTGATCGATCTGGTTACATCGCAAAGTTCTGCTGTCTGTCCAAACAGAACTACGCATAGCCTGCAGTACAAAACGTACAGCAAAAAAGAAATTTCTTTCTCTTTCGTCCTTTTAAGAAAACGACTGCCAAATAATGAAAATGCCCTGAATTGTGCCGTTGAAACTCTGCTAAAAATACCTCATGAAGCAAGTGGCAGATTAAACCAGAGGCATTGATAGCCATGGAAATGAATGAATGAATGAATGAATGAATGAATGAATGAATGAATGAATGAATGAATGAATGAATGAATGAATGAAAAGCGGTTATCATGTATACTCTTGCGGTGTCCGATTCGTACGTTACGTGCGCCCGAGTCACACGGAAGGACCACTAAAGCATAAAATGTGCTGCGTCACCATATGGTTCGGATGCGCCGCATCTGTATAAGTGTGTGCCGTAACTATGGCACAGTTGTTAAACACGCGAGCCCCCTGACCGCAGTGAGCACCCATGGCACCACTGTAGCCTACATTGTCGAACACTAGCCGACATTATTAGTCATTTAGCCGATTCAAGCCAATCAGTATTAATCATCATTCATGCTACGCTACAGATTCCATAGTACGATTACTTGTAGCGACAAATGTGAAGTGCTGTTTTTCTTCTGCAAAAATGCGGCATTGCCACATCGTACCCAACGTAAGAACTCATATGCGTCCCTATGGACAGCAGCACGTTACCTTGCGGACGCACGGTGTTCTTTTTTTTTTTTTTCAATCATGCAATGCCATTCCACATCAAAGGGTTACTTCGTTTTAACTGAGCTCGTATAATGAATCAAGTGTCGGCATGCCGTGTATTCCCCCCTCTCCCTCACCCCCCCCCCCTTACCCAATTCCAGGAGTACAGTTGAGTCGTTGAATGTCGCGCCATCTCCCGGCCTGCAGTTTGCAGGTTTGAAGAATTTATTCTATATAGCAAAGTACGCGTGCACGCAGGGTCCCGCGTCTTATTACATATTAGTTATTGCAATGGAGCCATTGATTACCTCGGTATCAGATCTATATATGCGGGAACTGTAGCTAACGAGTTCACTAAGCTGATATCTAACGCAGCTGTACACACGGTGAAACACGTTCACGAAAAGCTACCAACATGTGCGTTTCGCGTTTGAAGTGTATGATTTATGCATGTATGTTTTTATCCTACGAGGTTCACTTCAAAAAAAAGAGTCGAATGCAACGTATATAGCGGGTACTGGCGATCCGAATCCTTGAGCGACGTGTCACTGCTTGCAACGGTGCAGGTGAGACAAACAGGAGTTCCAGTGCCAAAGAGGGCTGGGGATTCTAACCAAGAGACAGAGCGGTTTGGGAGTTCTTTATGATCATTTCAACTGAAATATGTGTAGCTTCAATGTGCTTCCTGGAAAAAAAAAATACTAATAACGGTTACAATCAGAAAACTTAATTCGCGCCCCTCTTTCTCGTTCCCTTCCAGCGCGCACACCTGCGTATATTTATAGCAATGGAGTTCTCGATCGCAGCGACATCTGCAGCGTCCGAGCGGCTATTCTCACGTTCTGACCGTGAGGCGACTCGACACTCTAAGAAAAAAAAAAGAGTCTGATTACTCTTTTCGCTGAGTCCTGACTTTAAACGTGTATGACTCTCTTTAAAGAGACACTTTACTCTCTTTTGGGTCGCACGACTCTTCAGACGAGAATGATGATCTCAAAAGAGAGTGCACGTGCCTCTGTAAACAGAGTCATATGGTCGATAAGTCAGGACACACAAAAAAGAGTCAAGTGGCTCTCTTTATTTTTTATTAGAGGGAAGTTGTCGGTGTCTTGTATAGCATGTTTGTTTTTTTTCCTTGAGCATAATATCTTGGAACGTACCACATTAATACCACACCAGAACATTGCCTCGACGCAGATCGATGGCGTAGCCGCCATATAGTCGATTGCCTGCCAACGTTGGGTTTGAAACGATTGATCGGGTTGTGAGGATTAGGGCCATCGGTTGTTACTCAAATAGCAATGCTAGCGGTGCCAATTGACCAAGTGACAGCCAAACCTCTGCTTATGGGCATTCTTTTGCTTTCTAGGGAATCGATTGTAGTTCGAAAATTAAAAAAAAAAACAAAAAAAGATATCGGCAGATCCCACGTACCGTGGGAGTCGATGTTATGCGAAGCATGCGGCGGGAAGGTGACTGTGGCGTAATTTTTTAAAACTGAGCGACACGTTACAAAATGACGCTAAACATTTGTATAAATTTTATACGCACACATATATGTTGAAGAGCCGCATATGTGTTATATAACCAGTTGTTTACGGTTGGGTAATGCTGCCAATGGCAACGGGGGTATTACCAACACCGGAAGCGGTAAGCTGATATGTAGTGCTTATACGTGTCTCGAGAACGCACGCACGTTTCACGAACCCGTGTTCATGTGTAGAAGAAGTTCTTGACAGTTCTTGAACAAGGGCATCATCACCGTGATCAGTGAGCACCAGCAGCTGGTCACGACTTGTTATAGGATCCGGTCGTGATGGTGGTGACGAGGGGCCCATGTGTAGTGAGGTATGTGGTATAGTAGAGCTGTTGGAATTCGTGGATGCTTCGGTCATTTCGTCGACAAATTGTCTGTCGATAGAGCCGGTGACATGTCGGAACCTGAAGCCACCCTTCGCGTTGGTGAGGTATAGGCCGTCGATGCTGGTGGGCCTGGATAGTGCTACGTAGACCAACATCAGTGGACGGTACTTGTCGTATTCGTAGACTACCTGGGCGTATGTGGCCTACGTAGTCTAGTCTACAAAGCGGCTGTCAATCAAACTGACATCATCCTCGGTCAGCATGAGGCCATCGCCCAGCCTCGTAAGAAATGAAGAGGACACTGCGTCGTTCTGGCGGACGAAGTGCACTTTACGGTGCGTTGATGTGGATATCATATGTAACTTTCGTTAATGTACTCCTCCGGGGTCGAGCAATGCTTCAATATAGCTTGCTGAATCATAGGAATAAAAACGTAATGTTCATTAGACTGCTATGAAAGCGGACCCAACACTAGAACCACAGATGTTAATCTGATATGACGCCTGTTTCGTAGGAGTACATGTCGTAGGAGTATCATATAAAGTTTATTGCTTTCTTGTAAAATTAGGTAGCAAGCACCACAACCACAATTGACGTTGCAGCTATATTACGCCCGCGTAGGCTGTTTTTCCGAACCAGTTTATGCACCTGGCGTGGCTCCCCGATCTGCGTGATTCTGCGTGGCATACCCGATTGCCACGCAGAATGCTTGGGTTCGATTCCTGCTGGGATCCTAATTTTCATTTTTTCCATTCGTCGAGTCAACGCTGCCGATGTTGGTTTTCCTTAACGCTCTAGCATTTAAGTTACCAATGTCTGTTCTCGCCGCTCCTGGGTAGATATAAACTGTCAATCACCTGTGGCACATACCCGTACACCGCGGCCCGTGGCAAACGGGTATGTGCCACACGTGTCTAGTGGAAAGGGTTTGACGACGCACTTGACAGGATTTTCACGTTATTCATATCATGACCCGACAATCATATTCGTCAAATCCTCTTACCCTCCCATGCCAATTTTGGTCTACACCAAGTTAAGGAGGCGACCGTGAGAGCACCCAGACGTAGGCGGCTAATAGATAGATACGTAGATAGAAACGCTCAAAGTGCCAAAGGTTCGCTAAGAAAGGCTTCGCATTTAAAACCTGTAACTTTCTTTTCTAGTTCATTTTACATATTGAAATACCTAACCTTTCACTAAGGTCGCTTCTTTTCTTATTTTTGTTTAGCTATCCGGCGTTTCACTCAACAAGTTGAACAAAGAAGACTGGTGGGTTAGTTGGTACACTGCATAGGTTGTTGCTTGCCGCGAAGGATCTACGCAGGACGGCGTATGAGACGCGAGAATACTACGGCTGTGTTCTCGTGTTTCCTGTCATCCTGGGTCGTTTATTTGCGCGAAAACTCAAGATACGTACGCAATAAGTGCCAGGTCATAGCGGTATTCCATGTTCCTCAACATTCCAGCAACACTCCTTGTTCGACGATTCTTTATCGCGTCGAGTCTTCGTTATCGTCTCGATGCCTGTCGTGTTTCGTTTTGTACGATACGTCGCTTATCTTTTCATCAGTCACTAATAATTAGTAGTTAACAAAGTGATTATTATTTATGAAACCGTTACGCACTTGTGTTTTTCGTGTTTGGTCCCCTACCAAATAAATAGCGATACCACTGTTTCAGGCTTTCTTGAAAGCGCCTGCCGAAAATGCGGATTCATCGACGAAAAAAAAAAAAAAAACTGCATCGATAGTAGTAGAACAGCGCCGGCGAAAACAACAGACCAGACGAGGAGAAGGACACGTAACACAAGGCGCACTAACAACTGAAAGTTTATTCGGTATCTGCAGAGAATTAATACTGCCTTCACATGAATAAACAGAAGAAAGAAGGTTACAAAAGCTATGACACTGTATCACGTGGTCACTCCTACTGTGCGTGCAAAACGGTTCCTGAAAGAAATCTGACATCCTTCTCTGAAAGCAAAACAGAAGGCATGCTGACACAAGATTCCCCGAGCTTTTTAATCTCTAGGGCTTCAACTACCTCCCTTGTTAACCTGTCAGCTGACTTGTACATGACGCCAGTGCTTTCAAATCGAGGTGCGCAACCGCAGTCTCTGCAATGGATACCTAGATGCCCCGATACCACTTTCGTTGTGTTGTACATCTAGGTATCCATTGCAGAGACTGCGGTTGCGCACCTCGATTTGAAAGCACTGGCGTCATGTACAAGTCAGCTGACAGGTTAACAAGGGAGGTAGTTGAAGCCCTAGAGATTAAAAAGCTCGGGGAATCTTGTGTCAGCATGCCTTCTGTTTTGCTTTCAGAGAAGGATGTCAGATTTCTTTCAGGAACCGTTTTGCACGCACAGTAGGAGTGACCACGTGATACAGTGTCATAGCTTTTGTAACCTTCTTTCTTCTGTTTATTCATGTGAAGGCAGTATTAATTCTCTGCAGATACCGAATAAACTTTCAGTTGTTAGTGCGCCTTGTGTTACGTGTCCTTCTCCTCGTCTGGTCTGTTGTTTTCGCCGGCGCTGTTCTACTACGATTATGAACCAACTAGCCCAAAAGTACATTTTGCATCGATAGCAAATAATCGCTGAGCTGGTGAAGGGTTAATCGGTAATTAATTATGAAGTTAATCGGCCATCCCTGGACCAGAACGTTGCCCCGATGCAGATCACCGGGCTCGCTCTGCCTTTGGCGTATAGCCGCCATCTATTCAATTGCCTGCCAACGTTGGGTTTGAAACGATCGAACAATCGAACAATCGCGTGGACATTCTACAATATGACGTATTTCATGTCCCGCGTTTCTGCCACGGCTTTCTGGCGACAACGGGCTGAAAGTAATGACCTTGCATTAAAAAAATTGGCCGCGTATCTGCGTGCTTCGCTGCAAATGTCGTCTAAAGACGATAGAAGAGGCGCTGCGTGAGATATGGACGCCATCTGGCAATACGTCGGGAAACATGAGTGCTGTGTTGCGGGCTGGTAGTCCCGGCGCAGCAGCAGGCGAAGACCGGCGGTGACCAACGCGACCGGCGGGGACGCCAGCCAGCCCGAACACGCGGTTTGACGCGAAGCGCCGAAGCAGAAGAAACGTCCGCACTCAACGAGTACCTCCACACACTCTTTTATTTACACGTCGCCTGGGTAAAACAGGAATGCCAGAGCGGCGCCCCATGGCATTCGTACAGTGCAATACTGAACCGAAACCGAAACACAACATTGAGCTCGTGCAGAGAGCACGGAGGAAGGCAAGTTTTAGCGCAGTCGCATTTTCAGCGCAGCTTAAGAAACTGGGTCTCTAGAATTACGTATCTATGTATTTTCTATTAAAGGAACACACCACCTAATGCTTACCTAGTGATGTTGTGCCTCAGATATGCGTAATGTTTGCTTTTTGATCAATAATGTACACAAGTATGAACCTAGTCAGCCGTTCAAGATGGCTGGCCCTTGGGCAAGTGGTTCAACTTTGGCCGGGTGGCTGAATCGAGTGACGTGCCGACAAACAGAAAGACAGACCAAATTTTCTGCGTTTAAGTTCCCCAAGAAAGACTATCGTCTTTAATAGAGACGATCGAGAGCGCCATGTACACGACTACAGAAGAGGAACAACCTGTCTCTGACCGTGTGTGTTTTGAAAAAATCACACCATCTCCCGCTAAAGGGGACCATGAGGCGATGCGAAGCAACGTTTCGGCATGCCGAGCCCGCGTTTCAGAGGGGTAGAGGAGAGGGGGAAGTGCGAGAGGGGAAGTGGGAGAGGGGGAAAGTAGAGGAGGTGTGTGGAGAGGGCTCGCGCATGCGCATTAAGGGTGGTCACGCCGCACACCACCACCACCGGTTTGAACTCCGCCATAAGATGCTTCGCATCTAAAAGTGTATTTCATCAGAGGCAGCTACTAACGCTTGGGTACCGTGTCGTAATCACGGACAGTATGATAGACAAATGTCCATGTAGGTCGTGGGAAGGAAGGACACCCCATACCGCTGTCCATGGAGCCAGATGTATAAGGGGGCATCTAGCTTAAGTTATTCCTAAAAGCCTCCGTGCTCCATCTGGTTACTCTGCAGGCTTCGGTCACATATATCCAAATAGCTTTACTCGTAACCTACGCAATAAAGGCACTGCCAAAAAGAAATCAAGTTTTGATTTTTTCTTTTAAGCAGACTACTACGATATAAAGGAAGTGTTTGAAACGGTGCCGTTTAAGTGTCTGCTGCGAATTCCTCAGCAAACATGGGGCAGGTTCAACCAAAAGGAAAAGGACTTGTGTTTTTCGTGCTTGGCAGTGCTGGGCAGTATAGAAGATACATGTATCTTAGATACTCTTAGGGTATCTTGTATGCGTATCGCGATACGTCTCGCAAGACGTGTATCAGTATCTGTATTTCCGATACATTGAATAATGTATCATGTATCTTAAGATACAAGATGCTGCGATCGCACCACCACCGCGCGAGACAATAAACGTTGGCTGAACGCCGCTTCTCAAGCTGATACTGCTGCCACTAAGTCACCAGAATAAAACCAAAGGCCGTGACATTATTTTATCTTTCCACCAGAGTATTGCAGCGAGGACAGGCGATGAGCTGTGTGCGTCCCTATTGGTGGAGCAGAGTCACGTGGTGGCGCTCGCGTCGTCTCGATAGACAAGCGCGCGAACGTACGCCCAGCCGAGCGCTTTTCTCGCTTTTTCTTTTTAGTTGTGTCAGTGCCGTGACACTTGGCACTTAGCAACTGTCCTGTGCCGCGTACTCCAATGCGCGCGGCGTCTTTCGCACACGTTCTGATGTCGCTGTGGTGTCACTATCAAAGTTTCTTTTCTGTGATGCTTCGTTACGAGGTCTGAAGGATGCGGGCATGGAGGATTGCTTTGCGTCTAGCGGCTTTCACACATCACCGGTTTGAAGGATCTCGTGGATGTAAGTTCGACTTACATGAACTAAGATTAACCTATGTACAAATAATATTCCAACAGCTATAGCACTAACGGTACCGATGCTGGATCTGACAGAACAAGCATTCATATAACAACTGCTATCCTGGCGTCTTTTTCTTTTATTCAAAGAGCTTTTAAAATCATAATTTGATTATTAGCAGCAGTTCTTTCTTAGCTGTCTTTATTTTCCGTCCCACACATTACATATTATTCTATATAGTTTTTTTTTTTCTGGTGTGCTTACTGCAATATGCCTTTAACGTTCTGCCAAGGTAAGCTCTCTGACTTATTCTTGCTTTTAACTGTCTGCGTCATTTCTGCTACTGTTTACATACTTATAATTCACTTGAATTTACTATTATGTAAAGGCCTCGCCACGGTGGTCTAGTGGTTATGGCGCTCGACTGCTGACCCGAAAGTCGCGGGATCAAATCCCGGCCGCGGCGGCTGCATTTTCGTTGGAGGCGAAAATGTTTGAGGCCCGTGTACTTAGATTTAGGTGCACGTTAAAGAACCCCAGGTGGTCGAAATTTCCGGAGCCATCCACTACGGCGTCTCTAATAATCATATCGTGGTTTTGGGACGTTGAACCACAGGTATTATTACTGTATGTAAAGGCGATTTTGAGAGCAAATATATAATAATCCGGATGGGCCTGGCTTATACAGTAACAAAAATTCTGCTTACTACTAATTAAAATAGCGAAATTGAGTTTCAGTTATAATAGCACAACTTATTACGAGCCATTTTAAATATTTTAGCAAAGGTATTCGCGAAACATTGATATACCAAATGCTCTCTTTTTCTCATGAGCGTCCCAACGAACCGTTTTACGCTATTTTCCATAGGCACTGAATTTAATTCTCATAGCTATTAAAGGTTACCCGCCGCTGTGGTCTAGTGGTTATGGTACTTGACTGCTGACCGAAGGTCGCGGCGGCCGCATTCCGATGGAGGGAAAATGCTAGAGGCCCGTTTGCTTATATTTAGGTCTTAGAACCCCAGGTGGTCAAAATTTCCGGAGCCCTCCTATACAGCGTTCTCATAATCATATCGTGGTTTTGGGACGTCAAACGCAACAAATATTATTAGCTCTTGGGGGTGCTGCCTGTATCGTGTTTCTATGCCTATTCGTTGTGCTTGATATGCAACCGCTTTTCTATTTTACTTAGATATATTTGTTTCCATTGTTTAGGCTTATCTAAATTCTTTTACTGTTACTAATAACCAGGTAATCGGAGCTATAAGTGGCATTACTCTGAACATCGGCGGTGTCCTGTGGCGCTTTGTGCCACTGTACAATACGTCTGAATCTTTTCTGGGCGGCACATGTTCTTGGCGACGTACACCTGTCCGGTGATCCATTACTGCTAAAACCGTAATACGTTTACGGGCAAGGTAGAACTGCACAGCGGTATTTGCACCATCGTGCGGAGGCTTCTTATTGAAGTTGTTATTTATTACATGGCAACCCGATAGCTGGTCCGCAATATGAGCAGCCAATCCCATCAATTACGAACGCGACAAGCAAAAACTTCTATAATCGACGAGTATAAAGTGCTGTTATGTTAAGCAGCTAAAGCAACGCCAATAAGTTGTTTCGGAATGAAACTAATACACCTTGATCAAGAAGTACAAAACTTTTGAGATACTAACACACATTCATTGAAATGAAACAAATTGGTCCTAGTTAATACATTTTCAAGAACGTTTTCGTGCATAGGCATTTAGTGCTACATTGTACAGATATATAATAACAAATTTGCGAATGTATCGAGGTATCTTAAGATACAATTGGAAGGTATCGTATCGGATACAATCAGTGTGGTAGTATCTTGTATCTGTATTTCAAATGCTTCTAGCATGAGTATCGTGTATCGTATCGCGACACAATTTCAAAGTATCTTTGCCCAGCCCTGGTGCTCGGTCCCCCAGTCCTATAGTGTACGTTTTCCTGATGAGCGTGTTGATTTTATTCTTTTCACCGACGTACCAGTTGTGGTCTACTTCCAAGGAAGCGCTGGGGGCAGATCCCAATGCGCTCGATAGTATGGTTCCCCGCTCACGTCACCAAGGAAGGCGGTGCGCCCCCGAATCTAAACGAGACGGCGCACCGGACGGCGCGAGACATGACTCGCCGCGCCGAACAGGGAAACTCCTTTCGCGCGACAGAGAATACTCCTCGTGTAAAAAGGGATCGACTAACTAGTTATAATGACATCACAAAAGCATATCTAAGCGCCAGAAGGATATACCCACAGCCGAGTCCCAACTTGAACAGAGGGCAGGCTGTCGCCTGGAGACAGCTCCAGACGAACACCTTCCCTAACCCATTCCATATAAAACGAATCTACCCAGACAAACATCGGGACGACACGTGCAAATTGTACCAGGAAGGGACAGCAACACTTAAACACATGCTGTGGGAGTGTAATATAGTTATCAGAATGATGGCAGTTACTCCGGAGACCCTGTCGTCGAGATGGGCCGCCGCTCTGCTCAGCTCAGACCTCGGCATCCAAATGTGGGCACTCCAGCAAGCCCGTGAGGCGGCGTTGAGGCAAGGCCTTGACGTTCCCCCGCGGGAGACCTAAGCCCGGGTCGCGTTAAACCTCACCGGACAATCAATAAAGTTGTATCATCCATTCATGGTCCCCCAACCAAGTAAATAGGGATACCCCTGTTTCAGCCTCTTTGAAAACGCCTGCCAAAAATGCGGATTCATCGACGAGAAAACGCGCACCAGAATGGCTAAGCCGGTGAAGGGTTCATCAATCGTTAATTGAGTATGAATTTAATCGGCCATCCCTAGACCAGGGATGTAGCCTGAAAGTTTTTGGTGGGGAGAGGTCCGACCCCTTCATGTATGTTTGTGTGTGCACTTCCATGTGTGGGCGTCTGTACACACATATAAAGTGTAAAAATTTCAGGGAGAGGATTCGAACCCCCCCCCCCCCCAAGCCACCTTATTGGCTACGCCACTGCTGATAACCATAACAATGAATGAATGAATCGATCGACCGATCGATCGATCGATCGATCGATCAATCAATCAATCAATCAATCAATCAATCAATCAATCAATCAATCAATCAATCAATCAATCAATCAATCAATCAATCAATCAATCAATCAATAAATAAATAAATAAATAAATAAATAAATAAATAAATAAATAAATAAATAAATCAATCAGTTAGCCTGCTTGCCCTTAGTGACTACGGCAGCTAAGCGTCGGTTGCAGTGTTGCGGAATGGGCGCCTCCCTTCCATTTCAATTCCATTCCGGGGAATTAGAACTTGCCGCAATTCCATTCCTTTCAATTCCTCGGAATGAAAAAAACTTTGTCCATTCCCGCTCCGGGAATGGCTGGGCAGTCTTATTCCATTCCTGTAATTACTCAACGTAGGAAAGGCACCTTCATAGTTTTATCGAGTTAAGAATGAAAGCCTCATAAGGCTGATGTCATCAGATGCATTAATAACTGAAAAAGTAAGCAAAACACGTTACCAAGGTCGAGGGATAGTCGCTTGGTGACATATCTCGTGCAGTACAACCACCCTACTAATTCCCATAGGGGCAGTTTTCCCGCTGCCTATAGTATCTGCATGGTTAGCATGTTTGAACGAATGGTGACGTTTTAATAATGTTTAAGCTTAAATGTGTTAATGCTAAAATGACGACATAGCGTATTTTTATGCTGACAAAAGTAGTGTTCAGGAAGACTAAGCAGTTTTGCCACGCGTCTGGAGTGGTCGTGATTATGGAGAAAACTCAAGATTTGCTTAATGGGGATCAAAACCTTCTAGATCTGCTGGTATTAGTTAGAACAGTGCACCGCTCGGGCACCTTGTGCTTTTGCATCGAATACGGAACACTGGGCCGCACTGCTCGTCAGCACTCACGCTTGTCATGCGCGCTCCTCGCAAGCATGGATGGGGTGAGGAGAACTTTCTGTGTTAGCCTGTGCGCAGGTATGCAATGTCTTCCTTGTCGCAAATTTGCCACTTTCGTGTGGGGGTATCAATGGGAACCAACGCGCAGGGATAATTTGTTTCTCCCTTAAGGATCTGATTGGATAATGCATTTGCTTGTATACACTAACTTATGTCTCGGTTTCTCTTTTACAAATTGGCAAATCGTTCACACTTTTACACCACGCCTACCCTTGGCTCTGGCTAACTAGAGGTCGACCTAGAGAATGTGTTGTGGCCTTCGACTTCGAAATAACATGTACTCAGGCCTGCATGACTAATTTGAGCATGATATTACAGCAGTAGAAATTAAGGGTGTAGCAAAATACGTTCCTCCCCAATACTGCTTTATTGTTAAATTCGAGGCTCTGACTTAATAATGTTTGAAGTTTGAAAAAGAGCGCGTAGGGACGAAAACGTGCTCTATTTTCTGAAAGAGACGTAATTCTATTCGCATTCCATTCCGGGGTCGCGAAAATGTTGAATGATTCCGGAGTCATTCCAATTCCGGAGTGGCAACTCCGCAACACTGGTCGGTTGCATCGCTGTGCATCGTTGTCCACGAAGAACAAAATCTTAATGCAGTGAGTCAGAATGGTTTCCAGTTGAAATAACAACTCTTACTTTGCTGTATGCCATAATATGTCGCGAATAAGGCCTAAACACGGGGCGAAGAAAATGCGAGGACGGGCGCTGTTTTCTTTTCTCTGTCCCGTGTTCGCGCTGTCAATTAGCTTTTTGAAAGATGTATAAGCTAGCCCGCCTTTGAACTCTTGCTCAGTCCATAATATGAACATTTACGTCAACTCGGCGGGGCCAAAGATTTACACCTTGACAACGCGTCAGTGAAAGACGTTGTGCCAAGCTATGAATTATAGCTCCAGCTTTATTTTGAGCGATAATTCTTCGCATTGAACTTTTTGTGGCTTACAATAATTGAACACATCTGCAGATTTATCAGCGCGACACCATTTCGAGAAAATTTAAAGGCATTTGGTAGAATTTAGGGGGGTAAATGTGTACGTTTGAAGGTCGTTTTGGTTCGATTGACGTGCAAGTAAAGAATATAATGTGGTTCTTTCAACGACTGTGGTTCGTTCAACATATAACGTTAACTTGAATTAATTTGCATCAGTATTATGACTCAATCAGAGCAATTGTAGAAAGAGTAGCCTTGTTTTCCTCTCGACTATAAAATAGCTGTCTCTTTTGCGAATTTCCCAGGTTGTTTATACTGCTGAAAGACTCGTTTTCTTTTTCTTGGTTTGTTACGCCCAAAGACTGAGGCGAACTTGTCTGACATATATATAAAAAACACACATATAATAAAACACAGCGACTGCGGCCGCGTGTTTTCATTTGCATTTGCCCGTGACGCTGGCTAGGCCGTCATTTTTGGCGCCTGCTACTTGTCTAATTGCCGAGGATAACTGCGTGCGCCTTCAAGAATGACCAACATGAACTTAATCAAGCAAAGTAGCCATGTGATACTAATATCGTCGAATCGCAGAATGGTCTCTCAAACGCGAGCTGTCTGTCAACTTTGCGCTGCTTTTCTCTTTTTTTGAGCTGACCCCATACTTAATTCATTGTCGCTCTTCACAATAAAAATGTTTATGGTATCAGCTGTCAAACAAGTGGCGCATTAAAATAATAAAAAAGGTCCATATTGTAGTCAGCTGTGGGCGTTCTTCGGGGAGTTTTTATCTGCATTTGATCATTCATTGACTTTCGATTACGACGCCAGCATCCGCCATTTCACCTTTTCATATCATGCACATATACGAAAACATCAGGAAAGGCCACTTGCTGTACGAATGAACCAAAGAAAAAGTTACAGGTGTCCAAAAGAACGTAGAACGAGAACACGAGCGGCCGTGCTGTGTCTTTCTTCTGAATTGTTCATCGCTGGCGCTTAACATTTTTCACTAAGTTTTACCAACAAGTCCGATCGTCTAGCCTTCTAGAATACCTTAATCTCACGTAGAGGTAAAAAACCTGCTTTTGTAAGCAGCCGCACTCAGAGGGCGGCAAAAAAAATTGGAGCTCACTCAGATTCAATGAAGAAATATATTTTGCTCTCAGCGTTTATTCGGACTCATCAAAACTTTTCTCAACCGGACTCACTCGGACTCAGAATCACTAAACTGTTTTCTCAACCGGGCTCACTCGGACTCAAACTCAGCAACATAATACTGAGCCGGACACACTCAGACTCAGACTCAAGGCTTGACGTGAGTCTGAGTGAGCCTGAGTGAGTCAACTCATGAGTTCGTTTGCGTAAAATTAGCTTTTCCGATCATGATGTCAATGCTTTATAACGCCATCTCACATAATAGGTGCTCTACGATACGCCTCTAGATATTGTACCTTGAAGTACGAGTTATCAGCGGTTTCACTCCAGTAAGGACGTTTAAAATAGGCGATCTGCACGAGACAGTTTTATCAAGCACTTCACGCGACAGAGTTCGCGGGGGTGGCCATGCATGTGTTCCAGGTGTGTACAACCCTACATTTTACGTCTTGTCCTGCTGAGGGCTTTTAACTGCGTAAGCATTTCTGTGCCGACTCAACGAGAAAACTGTCTGTCAGTCCACTCCTGTCACATAATACGAACGCCTGTGCGCGTAACATGGCCGTTTCAAACTATCCTAGAATGCTTACTTTAAGTACACTTGGCAAGTGCCCACTACGCCATAATTCTGCCTTTTGGCAATTGGCAAATTACCCACTGCGCGTTCGTATATGGCAGCTGCGCATCTGGCCACTTTGTTGATGCTGATGATGAAGATTAATTATGCCTGAGCGCTTTGTCATGGATCGGCCTTTAAACTACCCACTCGTTGCGCAAGTTCACAAGTTTTGACGCCTGGTGACGTTGTACGCTTCTGCCACGCAATGTTAGATGCGTTAAGGAGACTCCTCGCACCACATCGCATTCGTATATAAGTTTTTCCGAAACATCTTGAAGCACTGGCGTGTTAGAACATGTGGTAGAACACCTGCTTGCCACGCAGAAGGCCTGGGTTCGATTCTCGCTCGAAGCGAAGATACTTGTTATTTTATTTATTTGTACCTATCTCGATTTTTCGCTCACGGACAACGCTGATTTTTTCACTCCCAACCAACGACGCCGACGCCGGAATTTCTGCGAAACGAGCTGTTTAACTCTATCGCGTTATAACAAACTTTCTTGGCATTGCTGTGTATGAAACCAGGCTTTCAACCTCATTATATGCACTCAAAGAGTGCCGCTTCATAGCGAGATTGTTCCACCGCACTTCAGCAACGCTACTCGTTGGACGATTTTTCATCCCCTCAATTCCTTCCTTGTCTCGCTTTATAACATGTCTTGTTTATCGCTTGACTACTGATTAGCACCAAATACATTTAGTATTTGACAAAGTAAATGTGAACCGTTACAAACTCGCGTTTTTCATCTTTGGCCCACCTTCCATACGAACAGAGTCCGGGCTCTTGTTTGCAAGGTGGAACTTTATAAGCTATACATCAGTATGAATTGTTTCAGCTTTTTTAAAAGCGCCTGCCAATAATGTAGACTATCGATTAATCCACGAAAAACTTTCATCGATATAGATTCATCAATTAATGGCTAAGGTGGCGAACGACTAAATGTTAATCGATTAAAAGTATTAATCGCCCATCCCTACGCACTGCACGCTGCAAATTCTGCACTAGAGAAGATATAAGCCATTAGAAACTTATTATCTCCTCGTGTTTTCGAAACAGACCGGAGACACGGTGCTTTTTGCGATTGTATGCCTCTGTGAGCAAAGCTTGCACAGCTATTTTTAACTGGGACGGACAGCCTCCGAGTGGATCACGCTTGATTTTAGAAGCTTTGTCTTTAGTGCTCTCTGTCCGCGTGTATAAAGGACCCAGTGAGATTACGGAAGAAATTGCCATATTTTGTGCCTCTAAGTTACGTTGCCGGTTCGTGTCCTCAATTTGTCGCCGCCTTTTCGGCGTCACATCTTTTGTTCTCACTTTATGAAGAAACTAGCTCGGTAACTTGCCCTGCTGTAGTTACATACGTCATGGCGTTTTCGAAAGCTGCGTTCGTGATAATTTCGGACCAGGTTGCTATGTGCGCCTGATCGAGTGATCAGGTTTTGTACTATTATACGTAAGCGCGCTGTAGGTTCTTCATTGCGAATTACTTTCTCTGATGCATTGTTGATTACCGGCATGCCTCAACCGCAGGATCACAGACGAACCACGCTATGCGCTATTCGGCCTCTCAGTGGCCGTTTATAGTTTCCTGGCAGTATTGATGTCACAAGAATGAAAACAAGAACAACAAAAACCCCATACACAGCGGTTCAATCTTCCTATTTCATCGTATTTTACTCCCATTCGTCTCCTGTTACAGCATCCCCGAGCTCGTACGCGTAAACAGGAACTGCATATGCGCGGGATCTCAAAACAAACGTCATTCTAACCGGCGTGCAATGCCTCTTCAAATGCAACCTCGCGACAACGAAGAAAAGAAGTCTTGACCTAATTACGCGCTCAGATTTAATACGATCCGTTCTATCTTTTCTTTTTCAACTCTTTTTTTTTCCTCTCAACATTTTACGTATTTCATACGGGTAAACTCTGGAAAAACGAGAAAAAAAGAGAGAGAGGGCAATGAAGGAAGAGAGAGAAATATGTTACCGTAGTCACACCGTCTTCTTACGCATTGCGCAAGCCGCTCTAGAGTATATTGTAAGCACGCAGCGCATACGAATTGAGCTGTCATCCGGTGCTTGCCGCAGAAATGCGAAGGCAGCAGCAGGTGCAGCGTTCAGCGGGAGCCCATGGACGAGTGCGCTGCGGCCGAGGAGCTTGAGCCGCTATTGTTTGCTCACCGCAACGTCGAGTCGCCGGATCAAGGCTTCAAGGTGCAGTTTGTACCCGCGTATATATAAGGAAACGTTCTGCACGCATTTATACAGGACAAATGGGGGCGTGTCTCATCGATTTCGCTTAGTTTTGCGGATCGTCCGAACTGCTCAACACTTGGCTGTATAGGTGGTCTATCGGAGGAAATTAGTGCAATAGTCGAGCGGACTGAGTGTACGTTTGGAGCGTGTTTGTCGCGTCACACGATCTGTATGTATAGTATAGCTTGTCAGTGTGTGTGTGTGTGTGTGTGTGTGTGTGTGTGTGTGTGTGTGTGTGTGTGTGTGTGTGTGTGTGTGTGTGTGTGTGTGTGTGTGTGCACATATGACGGAAGTGCGCTCAGTTCGCCGTTGTGCTAATTCGCCCGTTTTTGACATAATGTTCCCTTATGCTACACTTTTTTTGCCGTCGATGTATAGATGTTGTAGTTAAAAAGCAGGATCTGTTTAATGGTAACTTGAGTTCGCGCCCCTAGTCTGTAAAACTGTGATATGTTCCCGGCATATTCTCGGACTATTCCAAGTACGTCTATTTAGTTACATGCGGCGGAACTCTGCATGTTTATATTACGTTTCTGGGGGGTGACAGAGCTCGTGGATGGGTTGATTGGCCAACCAACGTTGGTTCTATGCAGGTCAATGCGATACATGTCATGACAAGTGTGTCATGACGTACTTGTCACCTCGTCTATGTTATGTCATACATATCCAGATGTTCCAGCTAATGAATTAAATACAGCGACATGTCATTTGATTCATATCACGACATACATATGACGTATACATGTCGTTCGTTACTCCATGTGTGTCATGCATACACGCACATCGTGGTATATTTACACAACGCTAGCCGACAGTTGGCTAAGAAGTGTTCGTTCTATGCGAGTAAATGCGGTACGTGTCATTGCATGTGTGTGTCATGTGATGTAATTCATTTTTGTTTCAGTGCACATTGAGATATCCCAGCCAAAGAAGTGACTACAATGATGTCTTGTCAATTATGACTTTCACGTGATGCCATACACATGACATGCATATTGTGAAATAAAGGTGCCTTCGCCTGTAGAGTGGAGTAGAAAAGTATTTAATAACTTAGGGATAACAACACGTCCTTATTGAGCTTATGTTGTAAGCTGCATTCCAAGCGCGCTCTCCTCTCGTGCCAACACTTCTTTCTCTTCTTTCTTCCGCACTTTTTCAACACATGTCGACATTCATGAAATGTCACGTCACTCATGTCATGCCATGTCTGTCATTAACACACTTTTTGACGCGCAAACATGCATATTCCGGTACATACGAAGTAAGTGAAACGTCCACGAAGGCTTCACGATGTATGCGCGATGTCATTTTTGTCATTCATATCATGATTTTTATGACAAACATATCGTGATTCTTCATGTCGTTACCTGCCAGTCATGTTTCTCATACAAGTACGTCGTGAGATACGCATTCTCGTATATGGCAAGGTATTTCAACGACCATCGTAACATTACGATGGCATTTGGTCATTTTTATCATGTTATACGTTACATGTATATACCACTATATTGACGTCACAGACGTGACTTATGTTCTCCATACTCAAGTCATGCCGTTGAAATTCTGGTATATACCAAGTTATTCAAACGACCATCTAAAGCACAGTATTAATGAGAACTAACAGACAATAACGCCAAAGAAAGTACAGGGGGTGTTATCAGTAGTATTTAGAATATAAATGTGAAGAAAGTAAAGTGGACGAAAAGATGACTTGCCGCCGGCAGGGACCGAACCTGCGACCTTCGAATAACGCGTCCGATGCTCTACCACTGAGCTACGGCGGCGGTCATCCTCCCGTCCACTTTCTGGGGTATATATGTTGATTTAAACCTAGGAGTGTTAGTCAGCGCCAATCGCAGCCATGGCGGCGAGTGTGGAACACTCTTTTTTTGCCTGTTGTTTGTGCCTGTTGTTTTTTTGCGTGACGCCAACAGGCATCGGACGCGTTATTCGAAGGTCGCAGGTTCGGTCCCTGCCGGCGGCAAGTCATCTTTTCGTCCACTTTACTTTCTTCACATTTATATTCTAAATACTACAGATAACACCCCCTGTACTTTCTTTGGCGTTATTGTCTGTTAGTTCTCATTAATATTGTGTCTAACAAAGATAAACGAGCCCTTGAAAAAATCATCTGCTTTCCTTCATCTAAAGCACAGTAACGTAGGACTAGATAGATAGATAGATAGATAGATAGATAGATAGATAGATAGATAGATAGATAGATAGATAGATAGATAGATAGATAGATAGATAGATAGATAGATAGATAGATAGATAGATAGATAGATAGATAGATAGATAGATAGATAGATAGATAGATAGATAGATAGATAGATAGATAGATAGATAGATAGATAGATGGATGGATGGATGGATGGATAGATGGATAGATAGATGGATAGATGGATGGATAGATAGATAGATAAAAAATGCTTCGCATTTGAAAGCAACGGCTCCATAAGAAGGTGATTGGCTTGCGAAGGCTTGCCCTGTGACGTCATGCTCAATACAGAGGCAGAGGCTTCAACAAAGCGCGCAATATCGGCAAGCTCTTAAGTTCCTAGAAGGGTATGGGAAGAGATTATTCATGCGCAAGCAGCACAGGCATGAGGGGCACTACTGCAAGAGAGACTTGTACTTGTGACACGCCGCTTTAAGCTAATAACATGTAGTTCGTGTATTAAGTTCTTCTCCCAGGGCCACTCCCTCTACGAAATTTCCTGTGGACATTGATATCGCTGTACCACGTGGCACTCACCACTGCCAGAAGTTCCGCTCTGGCTTCTGAGATTAGTAGGTGTGTGCGTCATGGACAATACGATTCTAATTTGGTTATGGTCAATGCGGCAGCTGTATCGAATAAAAGTGAAACGATACTTTAAAAACGACGTCATGGTGAAACATTGCGCTTCGTCCTAGACTGCTCAGCACCGGCATTATATCTCAACTTCGCTTCGTTCTTTTCTTTGACCCGTAATAATATAGTGTAATGGAATCACTTAATCTGACTGCCCAATTATACGCTCTTTTGGATACTTATTTTTTTCGCGTCTTTTCTTCTGTATATTTATTTTCCTTCCTTAGGGTATGTACATAAGCGTGCGCACATGAAGAGGGGGGCAGGAGGGCGTCACCCCCTCCCCTCCCCCACATACTCTAAGAGGGTGCCAAGTCTAAAGGAGGCGCCATACCTTCGCTCCGTCGGACTTGCCCCGTCATGCCCGGCAGGCTTATGGCCACGCAGCTTTTTGACAAAATGGTGATCGAGGACCCTCGATGTTGCATTCTGAGAACTGTGTATACGTGCCCCTTTGTCCCCGCAAAGCCTGCGACCAAAGGCAGGCCACAGTCAGGATTAAGAAACACGTCATTGCTTCATGTGCATTGTTGCATTCACAGTGGAGCTTGTTTTTCTTTCGGACTCGACCATTCTAGGGGTCCGGGGGGCGGGGGGGTTGGGGGGGAGGTGAGAGAAGTGGAATCGCTGTGGTGAAACTTGCTGTACTTAAAGGAGAACCCTGCGGACGCCTATGAGTATGTATGCGTCCCCCACGGCGACTCATTAAGGACAAATTACATTTTGCGTATAACCATTTTGTGTATATTCTGTATGTCATGATCACGGCAATATATGCGCTCAGCAAGCCCTATGAGTTGGCATACCATATACTTTGAGCTCGCACGAATAAAACCATTGGTTCGGGAGGGATCTGCAAAAGAGATCTCGTGTATCACGGCATATTTCAGAAATGTATAAGATATTTCTCGGTGTGTTTCGTTATGACAGGCGGTTCGCCCTTTCTTGTTTTTTTTTTTTTTCACACGCTGGCTCCCAACATTTTCTACCCGACGTCTTTACAATACCTCTTGGATGCGCAGGCCCGAGCTCGTGAAAATGGATCAGCGACTACAACACCCAGTGGAGAACGTAGAGCAACCGGTGAAAACGTAAGCTTTCCCCGCTTTTGCTCCTATTCGCCGCGAGATCGGGCAACAGGTGGCAGCACCGTCGCCGCGCTAGTGTGGATAGGCGGTTGTCGGCGCGTATACAGACGTGCACAACAGCGCTTCGTTGTGAGCGATGTGACCCGATTTCCGGCAAACAGAATGCGTTTACTGCAGCTTTGTGGTAATATGTGCGCTCTTCATTCCCGAATTATTGCACGAAGCGCGCCGAACGTTACAATTAGTTGTGAGAGAAGCGTATTCTGCCAACGAACGGGTTGCTCGCCTTCGGCGACAGTTGGCGTTTTCGCAATGGGTGACTTTTTCTTGTTTTATTTGTACATGTTTAGCATGTCTTCCACCTACTACGCACTGCTGTATAGCGCGACTGAATTAGCTATTTACTTCTTGTTCATTTGGATGCCCCTCAACAAAGAAAGCCCGTATTCCCGTATTCCTGCGCGATGAGTTGAAATAGCACTTTGTGCACTGCGTGCTCAAATATTCATTCGCATTTCTTATTCAGTTCTCCATGAAATGTAGGACAGCTTATAGGTTTACTGAGGAAAGCTACGTGGCTGACAGCACTTTAGCGCTATGGAGACGTTTAACACGCACACGCTTGTTTTTATTCCAGTAACAGTACACAAAGGTAACTGTACAGCACGGAAATTTCTTTGATTGATTACTTGCACGACAGTAATGGAACAAAGGTCCGGTTATTTCACGGGACCAAAGTACGTTTTTTCATACGAATAATGCCCGCTGCCTTCCGTCAATCTAAACAACGCAACACAAACGCTCAAGATAATATAAAGAAAAAAAGATGTGGCTTCGCGTGAAATTACTACGACATAAATGTAAACTACGCCGTTTGGATTAATTTTGACCGCCAGCGCTCTTTAACGCGCACCTTAATCTAAAGTACACGGGTGTTTTTGTATAAATTTCGCCACAAGTTAAAATTGCGCAAGGCAACTCAGTTTTGCGATTTCCGTGTTATTTCATCTTCTGTTCTTTTTAGGGGACAATTTAAGTACTGAAGCGTCAGACGTGACTTACCAGAAATATTTCTCTCTAGCGAGACAGGACCGTACACAACTAAAGCTCGTCGCGTAACGTATAAACAACGCCTAACCACAACGCTCAAGTACATGCGAGCCTCTTTTTGCGAGCCTAAAAGGCTATATTTACATGAGATTTAATACTTCTCATCATTAGGGCAACGTCAAGTGCACTTTGCAGTGCGCTTGAACCACTGAGCGGCACCTACACTGATATGACTCTCGTGAACGGAGGGTACGACGACCACACACAGCACTCTCGACAAATGCACTCTCTGATGTTATTACAGTACATATACAGCCGATCAATCCCAAATGCTTCTTTACATCGTGTTAGGCATACCTACGAGCGGTTAAATTTGCACTAACCCAACGGAACAAACCGCCTTTTGAGGATCTGCATGACGTACGCGCACATGAAAACACAACGGGGCTAGCAGACGACGCACGGAGCAATCCACACTAGGTGCGGTTCAGCCAGAAGCCGCTGGGCGGCGACTCCGCTCGATCTCGCGGCCAATAGTGTTATTTCCAGGCGACCTGTTGCTAGCCTACATGACTACATGATTACATGAAAACTTTATGCATGTCGTTGTGGAAAATGATATAGGCAAAAAATATACAAACCCTCATTGGCCAAATGTCAAAGTTTCTCCCTCACGATGGGACTTGCGCGTGAACGTGTCCTGCGCATTTGCCGCAGCTTTGTAGAGCTTACTCCGATCTCACGTGCTCATAGTATAGTAAACAGCTCGTGGTTGATTATTGCAGAAGCGTAGTAAAACTTAAGTATCCAATTTAAAGCGTACTCTTAATGCTTTTTAAAAGTTATTTTGTAAAAAGAAAAAAGGAAACAGTGAAAGTGTGTCAGTCCTAGAGACAGACGTACTTTTATTTTTATCTTTCCGCTATTTATTGTCTATTACCAATTTTTTTGTTCAAGATTTTAGAAAAATGTGTTCTCATAGTTTTCGTTTTGAAGGTGGAAAGTGAATGACATTTTTATCACTGCTGAAAGACGGAGACGAAGAAACGACGAGACGGGCAGCCATGGAGTGTAAATATTAACTCGGGGAACTGCAGGCTCGTCTCAAAGACGGGAGTAACATTCGGTCCACCCGTCATTACAGTGGCTTTCACGGAGTGTATACGAAAGAATTGATACCAGTTATGCGGGGAACGGCCGCGTCTGAGACACATCCCGTGGGCTCGCCCTCAGGTGTCTGAACATGGCCACAAAATAGTTGACGAGGAGCAGTGGGAGGCCGTATACTGCTTAGCTCGGATCTCGAAGAGCAACAATGGGCCGTGCAGCTGGCTGACAACGTCGCCAGGACACAGGCGCTATATACTGGCCGCCGTTTAGGCGGGGACCTGGTTCCCAAACCGCTGGACCCAATAAAGAACGCAGTACTGTGCCGCGGTGCTGACCTCTGGAGGTATAATGACTTCTTCTGTGACACAGCTCATTCCTATAAGAAAACATTTAAGGTAACATGAAGGGTTTAAGAAATGAAGAAAAAAGAAAGCATACCGTAACAGATATTGTTGCAGGAGGCAGCGTTTCGACATGTGGATTCGTCTTGGTCGAGCGTGTAGGTGCCTTGACGAAGACGCACACAACTACTCGACTAATGCAGAGATTATTACGTCAGTACACGTCGTAACGCTTCCGTCAAGGCAATAAAAGAATGCGGCACGCTCGGCTGCACGCTGAATGATTCGCATAACATTGCTTCCGAACAGTGCGCGGGATCTCCTGGATTTTTTTTCAGTAGATAGTTAAGAAACACTTCTATTGATTGGATACATAACAGTGTTGCCAATACAAGACAATGTCAAGAATCACGTTTTCGCAAGTATATGGCGTAGCCATAACACTTAAGTAAGCACCAGGGTCATGGCCGTGTAGTACAATATACGGATTACCGTGAACTCTGGGAGGAAGTGGGTTGAAACCTATAGCGGATACACGACGCCCTGGCCCCAACCTGGGTCACGATACATAGCACGTTCAAATGATTGTGCCGCGTATATTTCGCTAGAGTATGATACCCCTTCCGGTGGGACTGCGGGCCTCTTGCAATCGTCACGAAAGAATTGTAGGGCTGCAGCAAGACACTGGATTAGCTGTCCGGATGAAAGCGCAACAACGTCCCATTTTTTCCCTCTTTTGGCTCATCATGGAGCCTCTGTAGGGTACTGAGATGCCAGTATTCGTGCCAGTTCAAACTGTGATTAATTTACCCAAAGTCTGGCAGTTGTGTATTAGTGAGATGTCGTAGTAGCGTCTGCTGTCGGTCTAGTTGGTACATAGCCGAAGTTGAAATGACTAGTGCAAATACCCAACAGGGACGAAGAACATAGGACGCGGACAAGTGCACACTAGCAATTGAAATTTTATTCTCCCGAGAGCTTTGCTTCACAACGCTCAAGCATGCGTACAAGACCAAATAAAATAAAATAACATGAATTGTAGGAACACCATCAACCAGAAAGCTTTACTCATTCTGATAAATGGTCACGGAAGGAACGCTGATACATCGATCACCAAATTGCTGTATATACGTAGCCCCAGCCAGTTCGCGAGCCACCTTGTCTTTATTTTTTCGCAAAATGCATGCGTTGTTCAGCAGTGGATAGGTGGAGAGGGAGGGAGAGGAGAGGCTTGCTGCCGGCACGAGTTGAGCATGCGCAGTGGGGGTGTGGACGGCGCCGCCGACGCCGCAGGTGCGACTAAGAAATGCTCCGCATTTAAAAATTGCAGTTTGGCATTAATAGGAAGCTCGTGAGTAAACCTATAGCCGTTAGACGTCCGTAACACATTCATTGTAAGCAAAGCTTGGTTGGTTTCTCAAAGCAACAAAAAATTATGAACATAACGAAACACCCTGAAAACCTTGACATTTGCCAAAGCGGTTTGGGGTTGAGAAGGCAGGTCATTTTGTAGGTGGAGCTTATATTTATTTTCAGGTTTTAACCGACTGCGGAAACATGTGATATAAAACAAAACAAAATCCTTCCAGCGTAAGTAGGCAAAAAATAAAAACATTTTAAAAACCCTTTTGAACATTTGTCCATCATCCGTTACCATAATCCACCATTATGACGGAATGTTTTTCATCCTAAGGGTGTATATTGTAGTGAACATGCTGGTGTTGTTGTGCGCCTCACTGAACGCACAATTAATCCCACTTAAGCCATCACCTACCCACCCCTTCAGCAAATGGGAAGCCTATGAGACTGCGTGCGGTTGACTACCCTGAACGGGGGTCGAAAGAGAGCCGCAGTTCACAGAAACAGCTGCACACGGTAAGCGTCCAATCTGAACCGAGGGAGATGCCTTCCATGTGCGTATGTTGATGTGATTAACTGCTCTTCTTCAGTTACGGTTCAGTCTAGACAACTGGGCGCATAGACAAGGGCTTGTCATTTGCTCGGAGGGGGACACAACATATAACCCATCAAGCCGCCAACAGGTCCACTACAATATCCACTATTACGTTGATAGATATTGTATCGTTATGGTGGCATATGGTAATATGATGATTCAGAACTTTTGGGCAGAGTAGGAATCTGTATATCTTGTTCAAAGCATTGTATTCCTTTGCGCCACGGCATCCTCATTTGGAGACGCGACTTACTTTTGCTGTTTCTGCGCACCATTTCCAAGGGAGCGACCGCAAACACTGAGCTAATGGTAAATTAAGAATTCTTGTTGCCGAAAATTTCTGTACATCACTTCTGTTTGAAATATTTTGCGTTCGCTTCGGTAAAGGCAGTACCAGTGTTTAACGAGACGTTGGACGTGGGGCGGTTCGGGAGGAATTCCAAAATATTTTTGTTTTACCTTTGTAGGGATGCTTGTTACCTGCAGATAACTATCGCATGTAATTTGAGTGGACCGTTGAATTCGGTTAATGAAGAAATACAGCGTGACTGACTGTACAATAATTAGGTAATCATTTACGCTGTGATTACAACTACTGCTGTAAAATACGCTGTGTTTTGTTCTAACACTTCCACTTGCTTTACATTTGTTCTCCGGAACCATGGTATCACAATATGTAAATTTCGCGCATTTATAGACAGTCGATCGTAATGCGTGCGCAAAGGAATGTTGTAATAAAAATAGGAGTGTTCCTTCTTGATACTTTGCGTGCATCTTTTTAAATAACGACAAGCAAAGGGCTTAACGTAGTCATGTCGTCCTGTCGACGGCAGCACGGAAACAATCACTTTTGTGAACGACCGCTAGAATCTGTGAAGCCACAAAGGCAGCGCCGACCTTGAGGCGATCACTCTTTTTGAGATAACGCCTGCAGAAACCGTAGACGGAAACAGGACCCGACAAGATGCATTCTGAAGGGAATGTTTTGCCCTGACTGCAATCCCTAAAGAACGCGCATTGTTCGAAATAAATCCGTCTTACAAAAATAATTTTTCTTGCGAAATTTTCTCGGAACTTTTCAGTAAAAGGGTTGTGCGCTTATGTATCATAACATGCCAGAGAGGAGGAGGAGGAATAAACGTTTATTGCTCGAAACGGTGTCGCGGTGCTAGTCCCGCGTCTACCCTAGGTGGGAGGTCTCCTCATTCCAGGAATCGTCTGGCCTTCGCTGCCTCTTTGGCCCTGGCGACAAGACGTCGTTGTTGGTCCAGGACCTCTGAGGCGAGCTTGGCCTCCCACGCTTCGAGAAGGTCCTCGTTTTCTTGAGCGGCGTTACAGGCATTCGGCGAAGGCTTTGTGTCTGTCTGTATACTGCACGGGCACGCGAGGATCATGTGGGCCAAGGTGTCAGGTACGCCGCAAATTGGGCAGAGGTAGTCGTGCAACGTTGGGTACACTCTGTGCATCAGTATACCGTGGGTGTAAGTGTTGCTCTGCAGTCTTCTGAGTATGGCGCTGTGCTCTTTGTTGAGCTTTGAATGTGGTGGGGGTACTCTCGGCGTTCTAGCCTTTGATGTTGCAGTATTGCAGAGTATGTGATGGGTACAGACTGAGCCTCCGCGGACGCAGTCCCGGCGTCTGTAGAGTGGGAGGGGATAGCCCGGAAGACGTGATCGCGGGCTGCGGTGTGTGCCGCCTCGTTCCCCTCCAGCCCCTCGTGCCCAGGAACCCATGTCACACAGGTGTACGGCATCGGAGTGCTTCGGCGCTTCAATATCTTCAGTGCATGTACAGACACACGACCTTTGGTATAGTTTCGCATGGCTGCTTGCGAATCTGTGAAGACGACAGCTGCATCCAAGCAGGTGGTGGTTGCTAATGCGATTGCCGCCTCTTCTGCAGTTTCTGGGTTGCGGGCGTGAATTGTGGCAGATGCGAGCTACGCCCCGAGAATCTACGACGCTCAAAGCGTAGGCGTTTCTGTCGCGATATTTGGCTGCGTCAGTATATCTGGCGTCCGGATCATGGCTGTGATTTCGCCGTAGAACACTCACTCGGGCCTGTCTTCTTTGTTTGTGATGCGTGGGGTGCATGTTGCGCGGGATTCGTGCAATGCAGAGAGATTCGCGCATGTTTGGCGGAATTCCATCTTTTCGGTCCGTGTCTGTGTCGGCAACAAAAGTTTCGCCGTAGCTCAGCCGTTGAAGCACTGATCTTCCAGTAGG
This sequence comes from Rhipicephalus sanguineus, assembly GCF_013339695.2. Taxonomy (NCBI): domain Eukaryota; kingdom Metazoa; phylum Arthropoda; class Arachnida; order Ixodida; family Ixodidae; genus Rhipicephalus; species Rhipicephalus sanguineus. Next base: position 112,363,920 of record NC_051179.1, read on the forward strand.
CGATAGCTTTAGCCGTTCTAGTTGACTAGCCTTGTGTGCTTCGGCTAATTCTTGCCAGGTGTTGTGTACGCCCATCTTGAGAAGTTTCGCAGTGGAAGCCGTGAATGGGAACCCCAAAGCGATTTTTGTGGCCTTACGTATTAGGATGTTGAGCTTCTCCACCTCTGCATTCTTCAGCGCGAGATAGGGAGTGCCATAGGTTATTCGACTGCTGAGGAGAGCTTGCATCACACGTAGCGTGTCTTGTTCTTTAAGGCCGCGTCTATGGTTCGCAATTCTCCTGACTAGATGCGTTAGCTGCGATAGCGTGCGCTGTAGTCGAGGGAGTGTGGCCGCCCCGGACCCATCTTTGTGGATGTGGAGCCCCAGCACGCGTAAAGTTTCCACTTTTGGGATGGGCTTTCCGTTGAGGGTGACGCTGGGATCGGGTTCATTGTAGGCGGCTGGCCGTCCTCTCGTTCTGGACTTCAGAATGAGGTGCTCCGACTTTTCGGGAGCGCATCGGAGGCCGCATTTTTGCAAGTACCTCTCGATGGTATCTATCGCTTCTTGTAGGCGCATTTCTTGCGTTCCGGTATTTGAGGCCTTTGTCCATAACGTGATGTCGTCTGCATAAAAAGCATGTCGTAGGTCTGGTATAGCGTCGAGGAGGCTGGATAGTTTGATCAAGGCAACGCTGAAGAGCAACAGCGAAATGACCGAAACCTGCGGAGTACCTCTGCTCGGTAGTCGGAAAGTGTCACTGAGGAGGTTGTATATTCCCACTGTGGCCGTGCGGTGCGTGAGAAAATTCCTCACGTAGTTGTATATCCGCGACCCGCACTCCAGGTGTTCGAGATTGCAGAGAATAGCGTCGTGACTGACGTTGTCAAACGCTCCCTTTATATCTATGGCTACAATTGAAGGTTTGCTTTCGGTGCTCAGATGATCGATAAGGTCTTCCTTGAGCAGAAGGAAGATGTCTTGCGTTGATAGGTGTTGCCTGAATCCGAACCTTCCGCAGCAGGCCACCGAAACCCTACTCCAGTATTTCAACAAATGCTGGGAAAGCGGAGAAATACCGGCTACGTGGAAACACTTGGAGAGCACCATGATCCCCAAACCCAACAAGCCCTTCAGCATCGAGAACCTGCGACCAACTTCCCTTACCTCGTGCGTAGGGGAACTATTCGAGCACATGGTACACAACCGGCTAACTCCGTACCTCGAAAACATGCCAGAGAGATTTTTTTTAATACGAACGAAAGTAGAAATTTTCGTGAACACCGATCGATCTACTTTCATATATTTGTTTCATGTCAACCCTCCTGAGAAAAAAAGAAAGGAAAAAGTTTAGAGTCGTGTATGCGTCGGAAGAATCGGAGGCACGTTTGCGTGTAATGCGCAGATATTTTATTGCGATTACAATTATATAGACGCTCTCGACTGGTTTTTTGCCGTCGCCATCGCCGTCATGTCCCGTATAAAGTCAAAATTGAGAACATCCCCTCGCGCATGGTACAATGTTCTACCACGGGTAAAAGCGCGCGAGCGGGGGCGACGAACGCGGCTGAAGCGGAGATCAAACGAGCCGGCCCATATCCGTCGCTCGGAGTACGCATCCGATAACATCACTCTGCTCGGGAGGCCTGCCGTCGCAGCTAAGAGGAAACGCCCCGCCGGTCTTGTTGAACGAGCATGAAAAGACGCGAGGGGGGGAAGGGGGGGTTCACTCCAGCAGCAACTTTGATCCTTGGATGTGGGCGCGAAAAGACAAGGACGAAGGGAAGAAGACACACACATTGTCTTCTTCCCTTCTTCCCTGTGTGTCTTCTTCCCTTCGTCCTTGTCTTTTCGCGCCCACATCCAAGAACCATGACAGACCAACAAGCCCGCATCGCTACCCTTAGCAAATTTGAACTTTGATTCTAAGGGCGCGGTCGCGATTGCTGGCGCGCGCGCTATCTCGTCAGCCATCAGCGGGCGGCTCGTATACCCTTTTACGTGCTGGGCTCTCAACGCTAAGACACTGTGTTGAAAGAGCATCTCTCCCTGGGGCGGCCGTATTCTCTTACACCAGCGTTTCGTAGAGTTACTCGAGATCGCATCCAAAAGAGTTAGCTGCCGGCCTCAGTTCGTATCACATTACAAATTGTTGCTGTCGCATTCACTGCTTCGCCCTAGCGGTGAAACTGTGACTTTTTTTTTATCAGCACGCAATGATGAAACATCAGTTCGCCCTTCGACGGCTCGGACAGAGGAACAAATTAACGCTTAACAGAGAAAAAGATATATGTCCATACAAGTGATTTGCGATAAAACAAAATTACTCTCTACATAAATTATATTTTCGGAGGCCAAACGGATATTTCTCAAAGATTACTTAGTATGTAGCCTGCGCAAAGCAACAGGCACGCGAGAAAGAGGTTTGAAGTTATGCGCCTGTTACGCGGTAACAATAACAACATCAAGAACGTGTGACGTCATCTACACAGCTGTGTCCGCGGCCACTTTTTCGCAGGTGGTTTCGATGCGGCTGTTGTTTTACGGATGTTGTCGCCGCTTGCTGGCGACCTCATTTCACTAGGTTAGGCTATACTCTGAACTAGAATTACTCTATATGGTTACGTAAAGGTAGCATTTACAGTAACTCCACTCTGAACAAAAGGTACACCAGTATAGACGCCACAGTAAAAACATATCCTGAACATAAGAACCTGAAGAACTAAATGTTTGTTTCAGGTTCGTCGTCGTGATTTCAACTGAGACGTACTACAAGCTTCGATGTGCTGCATGCACAATAACGAAGGCTACGTGACGAAGTTCGCGTACACCCCCCTCAGATCATTAGAGGAAAGCAACCCCTCCCCCCTCCAAGGTCACATGTCTATGCGCCTAATTACTGTATACTGGTGGACATCTTGTTGCCTATATAGGTAACAAGACGTCCGCCTGCTGCGGTGTCAACGGATGGCGTTAAATATTTGGAGGACTATGATGAGGCACGCGTCTACTGCGACTACAGTCCGGAGACATTTGAGCTCGTCGTAGTGGAATGCCATAATATTCACTCAACGAGACCCGTAGGAGGCGCCCATCTTACAGAGGCTCTGGGACCCAAAACGGATGGAATTATTAATCGCTCAGTGATTGAGATAAGCAAGATATACTATTAATAATATTGATAAAAAGAAAGAAAGGAATTGATTTAGAGAAACGGAGCCTTTAGAGGCGCATATAGATAGCAGTACATCATGACATTAGAGGCTTGTATCACGAACTAAAATATAAGCAAATATAGAGACAGCAAGCATGGTGTGCAAAGGATCAAAGAGCACGTGGTCGTCGCAAAAAAAAAAAAATACAAGCTGGGTGGCCGTCATCCATTTTTAAAGAGGATGCTGGTAAAGGTAATCATCATCGCACTGAAATCTGACTAGATACGTTGACGTGGGACAGAGAGGGCGAAGAACTTTTTAGCGCTTGTGTCGTAGTTCTTTCTTCTTTTAGTCCGTTTGCGCTAACCATCATGAGCATTTTCCAACTCGCCCAATTCACTACCCTCCTAACCTTTATTGAGACCCCGAGGAAATGGACCATGCGCTTATGGGCTTCCTTGGCAACCAATACAAGTGCACTTGCGAGGAACCCACTACGCGATAAATCATTGTAATTTTTGAGAAGTAGGGAAGCAGGCACTATGTCATTTTTCCTCATTCGTCGGAGAGCCGTGGATACCTGCTAAACGCATTTAAGGCATTATGCGCACTTCGTTGATGCTGTGCCTGATGACGATGAAGAATTATGGTGGAGTCCTTTGTAATGGGTTGGAAGCATTCAACAACCTACTCGTTGCGCAATTCGCATTGTGTGACGCCTGGTTACAGAATTCGCGTTGTGCGACGCTTGGTGCTTAGTTTACTCTTCTACCACGCTATATTGCATATGTTAATGTGGTTCCTTCCCGACATGAAGCCTGTATAGGACCTTTCTGCAAAGCAGTTTCAAGCACCGGCATGGCTCAGAGGTTGAATACTGGGCTCCCACGCAGAGGGCCCAGGTTCGAACCTCGTTCCATCGTGGAAATTCTTTCTTATTTCGTTTTTTTTTTTCTTATTTCGAGCGATAGTGGTTACGGACACCGGCGGCGGCGGCGGACAACTACGGCGCCAAAAACGGCCGCTGAAATGATCTCATAACAGCTTTCGCTGTAAAAAATGAAAGGTCGCTGGACTCTCATTGCACCTGACAATGCGGCTCAACCATATCGAATGTTGACTTTAGTACGCTAGGGAAAGATAACGCTGTTTACATACATGGCTCGATATATTTGGGCGCTCGAGTACTTCCTTGTTTGAAATTCCAGATGGTGAGCCGACGCCGCTGAAAGGGCGGCTCTGTTTAAAAAAAACAAAAACAAAAAAAAACACAAATAGACAGAAATGCTGTAGCGATGATAACAGTTACTACGGCGGGCCGGTTTTCTATACATTGTGAAATAGCGAAGATAGGTTCAGGGAACGCGTCACGGGCCCTCGAGGAATTGCACAGCAAGATAACACCGCATACCGTCGGCACCTGCAACCTGACGTTATATTCCTGCAGGATATGGGCCACTAACTCATTGTCACTATTTGTCAGTCAGTTTACGGCTGAAGGTGTTTTCGATAGCTGGAAGTGCGACTTCAAAATCAGGAGGTAGGGCTTCTACAAAGCCAACGCACGAGTTGTAAAAAAAAAATTGCGTTGTCTGTATATATATATATATATATATATATATATATATATATATATATATATATATATATATATATATATATATATATATATATATATATATATATATATATATATATATATATATACACACACTGAGTTACGATGTTGCGAACGTTGTATTTTCGAACTTACCAATTTCTGGCGATTTTTTACAGACTATGTCTTGTCCAAAATCGAGTTCTTGCTTCCCACAGTCCATAGAGCTGTAATAAAACTGAAACCGTTCCAGCGACTGTCCCGTGAACGCATTTCTTCGTTTTACACGCGTTTGATATCAGTGTTAGCGCCACGATCTTCTTCTAAAGCGGCACGGCAACTGCATTTGAACACAGAAAAACACCGCCGAACTCTAGTCAAGGCTTCTGTGAACACTCGAGCCAGACATAATTGCATACCGCACCTGTCAGAGAACTTACAGATCCTGCAGAATACTCGTATATCCCAATACTACACCACGTGACTGCTGTTGTGTCCGAAAATCTCAATTCAAAAAGTCACAGGGTCTCATATGCATTCGCCTAAGGCGAGGCGATTCGAAGGCGAAAACCATCTTCTTTTTTTTTCTTTTCAATCGATGTATTGAGCCTACCACGCCCCCCTCCGAAAGATTTCTGCACCTAACGTGGTTTTGTATCACCTCCAGGATCGGAGGCATTGCAAGCTTTCTGCAACTCACCTGGTTTTCCACGGCCTCCGTGATCGGCCCACCTTTGACTAAGCGACGATGTCATGCGATGACGTCATCATGTGACCTCACGTTTACTGACGTCATGATAACGTCACTACACGACATAACAAATACTCGCACTATGTGACGTCATGTTGACGTCATCACGTGATGATTTTTTTGCATCACACTCGTGTTGACGCCGAAACCGCGGGACGCCGACGCCGACGGTCAATTTTCACGTCTGATCAGGCATATAAGGCCTTAGTAATCGAGTTGTCTTTTTTTGCCATCGCCAAACACCCAGCGCAGCCGAGCCGACGAACGTCTAAAGTCGGGTCCGCTGGCGTCACACGCCCCAGACATCCGTTTAGCAACGGAGTCTCGAGGTCGGCGCCTTGAGGGATGAGCGAAGGAACCGCGTACGGTCGAGCTGTTTTCGGGGTAACCGTCCCGACGGCGCCAGGATCCCCCTCCCCGTGCCGGGAGTCTCTTGCCCTATTTTCCCTACAGACTAGGCCGCCAGGACAACGGCGTCGACCGATCGATGATACAGAAAGGGCACCGGCGAGGAGGATTCGCAGTGGTCGAGGCAGAGAGGGAGAAAGTGCAGACACGTGTATACAAATGCACTGTCGCCTAGATTGCCCTTTCTTCGCTCGTCGCTATCGGCGCAGTTTCCCGAATAGCAGCACATGCATCGCGTATACGTCCGTCTGGGGGCGCTGGAATCTAATCTCAGTGTCGGAATCTGATCAAACGGTCGTGTTTCGAGAATTGGAGCTGCGGTGCCACATTAAAAAGATATAAAAATGGACAGTGTTGCCAGCTGTTACTGTATTTTAAATACATAATAATAATAATAATAATAATAATAATAATAATAATAATAATAATAATAATAATAATAATAATAATAATAATAATTATAATAATAATAATAATAAGAAGAAGAAGAAGAAGAAGAAGAAGAAGAATATTGTGGTGCTTTACCACGATGTCATTATAAGACACGTCGTAGTGGTAGGCTTCGGAAATTTCGGTCATCTGGTGTTCTCTATCGTGCACTGGTATCGCACAGTACATATGTCTTGGCAACGCTTGGCAACGCTGGCTTCCCACGGTCCGTTGGACGTCAAGAAAAAGTAGCGGTGGCGCTACAAGCGTTGCGGCCAAGGAGTTTTTTTTAATCCTCCTCGGTTGCGGCCCGCTTCCTTCACTTGGGCGTTTTGTTGTCTGTTTTTCCTTTTATGAATGAGCGCGCATGCAGTTATATTTTCAAATGCGGTCTTATTTTTTCCTCTGATTTCTGAACGTTATTTAGAGATCCTTTGCTTTATTATTCACCCTGCACAGTATCATAGAATACCGTGTCGCGCGTTTGGCTAAGGGCTGTATTTTCCGGCTGTCTTTAAATTCTCCTGAATGTCCTTGTCAGTTTCACTCTCTCCCTCTCTTGTGTTGGGCTGTCGCCAAATTGATATTTAGAGGCGCGACCGTAGCCGTATGTGAGTAGAAGCTGAGAATGTTTCCACAGCAACCACTGACCTAAATTTAAACGTAACGTTTTAGGCACTTTTGAGACGGCACTTTCAAATCGCGGGTCGATGCGATGCACCCGGTCCTAGAGCCTTGAATTTCAAACGCCCGTTTCGGCAGTATGGCCGTGCCTCCAGAAATAGTTCTTGACAGCCGTTTCCCCTTCCTGCTTATTGCAACGCGACACCAGAACTGCGTATCTTTTATCAGGCTGCCGGAAGAGCACCGTCACGATACGCATCATTTGCTAGGAATGTGTCCCAGCCACTGCTATGTTGAGCACACTCTTGCCGTGTATACTGCATCTTTATTGTCGTTGTCTTGCAGGGCCGTACCCAGGAATTTTTTTCGGGGGGGGTTTGCGTGTAGAACGGCTGCCATTTTTTAAGATTTATACTGGCTTATTTTTGTGAATAAATCAAGTACATCGCTTACTTGTAATAATTCGATGGTACTTTTCAATTATTTGTACCCAAATAGAGAAATTGGTATGTCAACCTCAAATTCTGGTTAAAGCAAGAAATAAGTTTGGACAATAGCACCACCAAAGCCGGGGACACCGCGACCAACGGCTCCTGATGAAGTAACACAATGTAACCACGGTACAAAAACGGTATGTATGTGTTACAAGCTGCCACTCTAGCGTCGCCAGCGCGAAGTCGGCGACGGGAATGGCAGCAGGTTAGGTCGTTCCGTACGTAAGCAGAGACAGTGAAGAGATCAGAGACGTGTGTGGGGAAAAACAAAACTCTAGTGATATTGCAGCACGAGGAATCTAGTACAACACTTAATACCAACTAACAAAATACATATAAAATCAATAAATCAGCTTACAAGAGAGAAGTATTACAAACTACACAAAACTAACCAACAATAAAACTACAGATGAGAAAGTCCGAAGGTATAAACAGGTGAAGGGATACCTGTGATGACCGGCAGCGTTGAGTCCACGACGATCGGATGCAAGAAGTCAGAGAGAGTTCTGGCACAACTGCGATGTCGGCGGTGTTGCAGCGCTGGTGTTTCCGGTAGGCTAGTGCTTGAAGCCGATCTCGGGCAGGTTGAACTTACTCGAGATTCAAGTACCGATGCCTACGTTACAGACGTTAATTTCGCGTCACAACTAGACGAATGGCTAAGTTTAGGTGGCCAGCCGATACGGAGCCACAACCACTTAAGGGATACTTCTTGATCTCCTTCTACACCATGTTGGTCAGCAACTAGACTGCTTAGCAAGGCGAAATCCTGCGCTTAAATCGACCTCCGTGTCCCCTCATTCTCGTCCTGGGGGAAAAGAGACCTCTACATGGGTCCAATCATGCACGTTTCATTGTTAGAAACTCCACCCTAAAAATATATTGACCGCGTCCCTTTTTAATTAGGAGAGGGTCCTCAACTGAGCGAGAGTGACAACCTGTTGGGGTTCTCTCATACGGCTTGTCCACAAGCAGTTTTGCCCGTGGGAATGGTCAGTTTCCTTGGTTTCAGCCGGTGCGTCTTGCAGTCTACAGCTGGTTCGGGGTGCATCGCGGCCTTTGACGACCCTGCCGACGCCGCCGTAGGTACAAAGGATCAAACATCGGCGACTAACGTTTGAAGAAGAACACCCCATTCAGTACTTCCCTGAACTAAAGACCAGTCTTTTCATGAGCGAACGGTTCCACCGGTCAGCGGGGGAGTGCGGCGCCCGTTAATTTGCCGTTACGCCGGGTCGCAAAAATGGCAGTCCGTGACAGTATGTATGCAAGCAAACAAACAAGTCGCCTGACATTCCGATCTTCTTGTTACCGTTCGCACATTCTGCTTGGTGGATAGTTTCCTCGTAATTGCGAAAGAATAGAAGGGTTGAAGCTTGGGCTAGCTGGGTTTAGCTTTTAATCGACTCTTGAAACATAGAGGGAAGTTTAAACGAGGAAGTTTTTCCTTCTCGGCAACTTGCAAAATTCTGTGAGGACTTGTTCTGGGGTCACTTGAAGTTTTCGATGGATGCTGAGCAGTGCTAGTCCGGTCAATCTGTCGTTGTTCATATGATTTCGAAGGTAGCTCTTCAGCCTTCTCAGTGTGGAAAAAGTCCGTTCCGGGGTCGACGTCGACACGGGTAAAGTCGCCAGGATAGAAAGTAGGCTGTGGATGTTCGGAAAAAAGTCGCGGTTGCACATCTCTAAGGCCTGTAAAGCACAAGCTGGGCGATTCTTTTCTTCGATCTGGCAGCATTTGTTCACCCACAGTGTGAACTCTGCTTCGATGACATTAGCGGAAGGAATGTCGCCAAGGTAAAACTGCACTGCATCATCAATATCAGAAAGGCTAGCCGATGCGCAGAATTTCGGCAGCAGCATGTTAAGGCCAACCACGACCTTCTTATGGGCATCGAACCGGTCTCTTAATTGATTTTCGAAGTCAGCCAGCAAAGGCAAATACACATTCCTCCGGTAGTACTCTTCGGGAGTAGCAGAAGGTACGTTGCTTCTTTGCATCTGCCTTCCAGTGATGCGTGGTAGGGCCATCTCAACATTTGTGATCTTCAGCAAAGAGAGCGACTTCAGAAAAATCTTATTAAATTCCGTTTCCGCACTAGCCCTTTTTGTGGAAAGAACGTCTATAACATTCTTTACGTGATCGCACGCTTGAGCCAAGTCACAGTCAATTTTTTGAAGAAACTTGCAAAGTGGCAGTGTCAAAGAGAAGAGGTCGCTACAGATCTGAAGCGAAACGACAAACTCGGGCTTCGTAATGGCATTGAGCAGTTGAGAAGCTTTTGATGAAGTATCAGATGACGCGGCCTCTTCTTCCAAATATTCGAGGAATTGTACAATAGGCACGTACAGTTCAAGGAAATGCTGAAGTGCATCGTGACTCTCTACCCACCTTGTTTGGCAAAAGGAGAGAACTGATTTTCTTTTTTCTTGTGTTAAATCTTCTACTTTGTCTCGCAGTTGGTTCGTCCTCTGTGGCGAAGCTCTCACAAACGTACAGGTTGAGGATACAGTTCCCAAACAGTTGCGGATGCTGGGGAGTTTGCATGCGTGAAGCAGAGCAAGGTTCAACGAGTGGGCGCTACAATGCACGTACAACGCTTTGGGCGCTGTTTGACGAATGAAGGCTTGAACACCGTTAAGGTGGCCGCTCATTGATGCCGCGCCGTCGTATCCTTGCCCGCAAAGTAGGTTCAGGTCAAAGCCATGACCTCTAAGGCTGTTCAGGATTGTGCTCGCCAGCGCCTTGCCAGTGAGATCGTACACGGGAACGAAATCTACAAAATCTTCTTTAAGTATGGGCACTCCCGACGTGTCGTGTCCAACGTACCTTACACATAGGGAAATGTGGGCGGTGCGAGATATATCAGTGGCCTCGTCAGCTAGAACTGAAAAACACGAACCTGAGTTGACGTTTTCAACTATCTTTCTTTGTATGATTTTACCACAGAGGGTGATCAACTCATTTTGAATTTTTGGGCTCGTGTACAGCGCATTCGCCGGAGATGTTTCCATGTGAGCTCTCAAGGCGGCATCTCCACATTTTGCTCTCATCCTAAGCAGTGCGCGGAAATTTCCATCATTTTTCAATGGCAGCACTTCAGACATATTTATCGGACCAGAGTCGTCTGTGCCGCGAAGCGGTACCTCTTGCCTGCCACAGAAAAGGATTGTTTCTATTATTGGCAGCAAGTTCTTGCGGTTTTCTTCCGCCTGCTTTTTAAGACCGTGGTCAAGTTGTGTTAAGATGTCATGCTGTGAGCGGGACCGGACTGCTAAAAAGTTCTCCGATAGCGTTGTTGACATGGCGTGATAACTGCTGGATGCGTGGCTCTTAAAGGCGTCCATGGCTTTCTTGTAATTGGTGAACTCCTTAGTTACAAAACAGCCCAAGCGCTGGTGCTCCCCTTTTCCTGCACACTCGCTTGCGAAGACTACGCAATATTTGCATAATGCTCCTTGAAGCTTCTCTGAATAAACAAGCCATGGGTAACGATCTACCCAGTGAGGTTGGAACTTCAGATTCCTTTTCCCTGTGGCTGGATAATCATAGTTAGCCGGAGGGGTCCACGGATTGAGCAGCAGCTTCTCCGTCGTCTCTGGATCATTTACATTATTGCTTTTCGAGACAAACAGTCCCAAGTCCAAAATATTCGCACTCGTCGCACAGAGGGGAGGCGAACCAGAATGTGTAGGTGCCATGCCACTCACCTTCCTTGGGCATTGCCCAGTGGTAAAGGCGTCACTTTGCCCAGCGTTGACTGTAGAACAAAGGTCACTTGGAGTTGCACTGCGGCCACCATCATTTTCCGGCGGCGCATGGGTGTCCTGCTTGTGTTCGTTCTCAGGTGATTCACATAAACCGGTGCATTCTCCTGAGTCGCTACAGAAGTTCCGACGCGCTTGGCTTTCCACCAGTGCTGAGGAGGGCGAAGTTTTATCCTTCGAAGGAGGCGGTTCTTCTCCGTCCGCTTCATCGGTTCGAACTTTCTTGAAGTAAGACGCAAGACTCCTTTGCTTCGTTGTTGCAGAGTGTCTTTTCATTTTGCTGCCGCAATCCTGTGCACGCACACAGAAGTGGCCAGTGGCTCCAAAAAGACGTTTGCGACTGCTTCGACTGCCTGGCGTGAACGGCGGGCGATGTTTTCTTCCTCTCTTATCCACTTTACAGTGGCTAGAATGTAGAAGTGTGATGAACGCGCCGGCTCCCGCGTGGCGCATGTGTTTTCTGAACGCCGCTACAGCTGGTGTGCATGCAGGACCATTATTGTACTCCCGCTGCAGCAAACTGGATTAACGCTACTTAAAGACCTTTTCACAGAAGACTCCATGGGCACTCCATACTCCCCTTAATATACGTGAACCCCCCAAGAATGCACTGCCGAGACATTTGCACTCCCGTGGTACAGTCCAGAAAGCAGGTGTTGCTCCGTTCCTGTGAAAAAGTCACCTTTTCACAGACGGCTCCCTGGGCGCCTGCATAATTCTCTCTGGGCTGCGCTAATTAAATAGCCGTGACCCCCCAAAAATGCACTTTGTAGGCTGTGACGTCAGCCTCTGTACTCCCGCGCGCAGCCCAGCTTGGCGGCGTTTTTTCTCTCCTGTGAAAGTTGACCGCTGGTGCCGGATTGTGTGCCGGCTGTATCCTCGCTTTGTGTGCTTTGTAGGGAGGCGCATATACCTTGTGTGTACAGAAGAGGTAGATTTCCTTGCGTGTGGTTAAGGTTGTTCGAAGTTGCTCGGATATGCCAGTCTTTCAGTAGATGTCATCTTCGATGATTCGTTTCGGTGGCGAAGACTACAGTTTGAGAAAAGTTTACCCTGCAGCCTGCGTCCTCGGAATGCGCCGCTGAGTTTTTCCGCTTAGGGGTTTCGTTCCCTGGCAAATTTGCGCACGTCGTGTTGGTGTTGCCGTTGCTGTCGAACTGTTTACTTTCACAGAAGGAGACGCGCTTTTCGTAGAAACCCAAAGCCGACACGTGCGGTCCGCACAGACGGATAACTTCTCCAGCGGCAATGCACAAGGAAAGCATCTGGAATCAATAAAGGAGCTGCTACGGGGTGAAAGACGAAAAAGAAAAGACTCGAAGGAACGCGAGGGCGAAGTGCAAAGCTGTACAAATAGGGCAGGTGCGCGTGCGGGGGAGGGAGCGCTGAGGTGTTCTGGTAGGTTTGAAGAAAGGAAGAAGAGGGAAGCAATGCCAGGAAAGTTGCAGTGTAACTTTGGCAGCTGGGGGTCGCTGTGAAGGCGTGTAAATATTTTAGTATCACCCGAAAAGTTAAAGCATCAAAAAAATTTCGGGGGGGGGGTCAGAACCCCCTCACCCCCCCCCCCCCTAGTTACGGGCCTGACCTTTTAAGAAAAGATACAAGACGTGTAAGGGTGTCATTTTTTTGCAGCAGCGCGAGAAACTTCGTCATCCTGCACGGAATTATTGCTAAAGCCAACAATTTATGCCGTAATCTCAAAAATTTCGATTTTGAATGGTTTGTGGTCTCCTTATTTACATGACCGCCGAAAGGCTTTTGCATTTAGTCATTTAAACTAAAACGTTTAAGTTGTTTCCAAACGCGCGTGGCTACTTTTGCTTTCTCTGGCTCAAGTTGGCTACTTTCTGGCTCGTTTTCTTTTTTTCAATTTTCTGGCTATTTTTTTTTTAGTTTTCAACCTGGCAACCCTGACCACGGAGAACAAAGCCGCACACACCCACCATGGCAGCTGAGCAGATAGCGTGTCGCGTATCAATTTTCTTAATCTGCTAACGTTTAATTGTTCACTGATTTAGCCGTTAATCGATTAATCGCTATCGGTGAGGGTTCTTCTTCGACGTTATTTGTTTTGTGGAATACTAATTGACTAGTGAACAGACCAACAAGATATATGCGTAATGTCAAACAAGACAGAGGTTCAGTGGGTGACGGAGATTAGAAATGATGAACAGCGAGTGTTGCTTGATAGTTGTGGAACATGTAACACCACTATAAAATTGATCTTAGTGAATGCATATCTTGAAGTTGAACACATAGAAGTGACTCTGAACAACAGAAAACACGAGGACGCAGCGCTGTGTCCTTGCGACCGACGCGTCCTCCTGCGTTGTCCGGTGAGGTAAACCTCAAAATACGCCGCACCAATCATCCCACTAGACTTTTTCGTTAAAATTTTTGAGTGAAAGTCTGCAAAAAATGAGCAAGAAATAAGAAAAACAAGGTTAGTAAAAAGTGAGCTTTAACAAAAAAAAAATGTGCCAGAAATTCCAGATTTCTGAAGCCAGAAAATAAAGTAACAGGTTTTCGTTTACCGAACATGCTCTTTTCTACAGAACAAAGGAGTGTCAGTTAGCTGAGATGCTTGAGTCGGCACGGCTGCCCAAGAAAGCACTGCCACTTTGATGACAATCAATAGCAAAATTGTATACATGTCACTTCCTTGCGTTTTCCGTATTTCCCGCTTGTTCTCCGGCACTGGTTGAAATACTCTGAGCTGTGCCCACAGTGCTTGTGTGTCACGCGATGCAACAAAAGTCACGAAAACGCCCAGTCGCATAACGACGGCTTAATCACGATTTATTGGAATGTAAGAGAATAAATTATTATTATACTCTATCTTTCTCGCCATTAGTCCTTCGTCACTGGTCAGAACTTTTTGGCATTGATAAAAAATGTCCTCGCGGTCACGCGCCGTCACAAAACTTGATAAAACCGCGAAAACTCACGGCGTCAAACTGACGTGCACTCAACAGCTCACTTATGTGCCGAACAAAAACCGACACCTTCACGGAACAGCCGGAACAGTGCTCCCTTCCAAAAAGAATAAAAGACCGCTACATGCCGATCATTATGACAGCGGTTTTGCGTATGGCTGGCAAAAATTAATTTATTTGCGTATAACTAACATATTTAGTGGTGCTATAGCGCCGTCGAGTCGCCTTTCACGTGTTACATCTTTCCGCGAACTCTTCGTTGCTGAAGATGCGCTTTTTTTAGCGCCTTGCCGCAGGCTACCGCGATCGTTACAAGCTACCGCACAATAAGCAGTGGGAAACAGATGACCCAGATGAATCGGGTAACCATCATCCCCCGCTTCATTTCTTAGAGCTCAGCCCCCTCAACATCTGCGCGCTCATCGAGTCACGTCAGCCGGTAGATAAAAAATCGTCAGAACAGGCGGTGCTATTCGTTTTCCAAGGAGGAAAAGGAGATTTCCGGTAAACAGGAAAGGTGTTTGACTGGGATCTTCAGAAAATGTTGCTTGTCTCCACCAGTGCTTGCGTTGGCGTTCATGCAAGTTTGATGCCAGGCAGAACGTAGCAGTTGTACATCATTACGCCCAAGCTGTTTACGTTATACCCAGTAATGAGGGCTTGCGGTCGAGAAGGCACCAAGGGCAGCCAAGCAGGGGACTGACAATGCGCATTGCCTCACAGGTGTAAGCACATCTCTTCTACAGTTACTGTACGAAGCGCCGTCGAGTCGCCTTCACGTGTTACATCTTTCCGCGAACTCTTCGCTGCTGAAGATGCGTTTTTTATTTTTTTAGCGCCTTGCCGCAAGCTACCGTGACCGTTTCAAATAGCTCGCATGCTATTCGCCGATGTAGACGAGGATGTGAACATAACTATGATGACAGTCCCAGACATTGTAAAAGGGCGAATTGTCAAGAATAGAAAGAGACCGACATACAACTACAAAGTTGAGAGATCGCCTAAGCAGCTTGCAACTCGACTTGCACTGGTGGTGCAAGCGGAGCAAGAAGAAAAATGGGAAGAAGCCGATAGGTAGACAAAAACAGGGGCGCACGAGGAAAAGAAGATAACAGTAATAAAACGAGACAATTGTTACAGTCTCATATCAATAATCCACAGTGGTTCTCCTCTCGTGACACGCAGCGGATCTTGTTTATGAAATTAAAAGACGACTTGTACATATCGGCCGATATACGGCCCATATACGCGATAAATATTTAACAGGAACGGACAGTGGAACAATGGGTGAATGAGTTTAATGCTCTGATAAGGAAAACGATGAAGAAGATGGGGCATTAACGAACACGTCGATTATAAACATCATCATCGGCTCTGCTGTGCCCACACCGGCGGCCAAGCGTCGGAGGAAGAAAGCCGAGGAGCGTCGCGTGCGCTCGAGCCACTGCAGCGAAGCAGGATCGGACTGGGCCGCCTTCGAACCGCAAGAGCCCGAGCTCCAGCGGGTTACCCCATCCGCACCCTGCGACCTGAGAGAGGCGCCCGTCAGCGACGACCACGTTGCGTACGCCGCCCACGCGCAATGGCGGCCGTCCTCCTCTGAGGCAGCAGCCGCACCAGCAGCTGTAGGGAGAGCGCGCAACCGTCGACGACCCAAGACCCGGCCACGACCGGGCAAGGTGAGGAGCACTGCTACTGCTGCTTGCCGTAGTACGTTAACGTGCACGACGCGGCTTGTGGACTAACCCGGCGATGCTTTGAAGGGTAGCGGGCCGCGTGGTTCCTTTCATTCGAGACCCCAGGCCTCGTGTCATTCCAGAGCGCCGGTGTCCAATGTGCTAGGTTCCGAGTTCTTCAAAACGAGAGCGGGGATAGTCCCCACGGAATGTTTGTATGTAGGGCACGTTTGCTATGCGAAGAGCAGCGGAGACATGTTTGCGTGTAATCAGGTGACCCATAATTCAGGAAGTAGCGCAAAGAATCACATGGACGGTGAAAGCAAGACGGGACACAGTGCTACGGCGAACCCTGGCTAAGAACCTTGTCCGAGAACTTTGTTTACCCATCAGTCTCTCCTCTTGAATTAGGTGGCCGCATTCCTACCCTGACTACTACAGTGGAAGGTTTTTACCGTTCCTGACAGTTAAATTCTTCAGATCGACGTCCTCGCAATAACCTTTGCTACTTAAACGACATCGCTGAAGGTCTCCAGTCCGTTCAAGCATATTTTACCTAAACGGAAAGCTACTTTCAGAGGTAAGACGTAGCTGACCCGCAGTGCTTCCGCAGAGTTATCGGTAAAACCCAGGGTTGTCATGGCGACGTAACTCCACGCTTCCCCATTCTTATCTCTACAAACAGACGTCGGTCAACTCAACAGTGGCAGGTTTACGTTGAAACTGCGATTGCAAGGGTGATAGCGGTGTAGTGTTAAACCGACCCGTGTCAGCTTTAGCTGGCCGCTACAGACATGGGAAATTTTCGTGCCTCTGAGCCACTAGCTCCAAATTCGATCAAATATGGTGTAGACATTCGGCCAAATGTGGGTGTAGAGCCGAAGCTTGTCTTTCAGTGTTCCAACACTAACCGTAATGTACTACCTCAACCTGTCTCTCTGTCATTTCACGACAATTCTATAGTTTCTGTCAACGCCGTTCTGTTTTCGTTGGAAATACCGCGACCCCTGCTTTACGACGATGCACGACATGCTTTCAGCACTCACCGATCCGCGTAGTGATGTGTTGTAGGATGATTCTAAAGTGAGGTAGCGCTTCTGTTTGCTGTTCGAAAAGAATGAATCGGAGGCAGTTTGTCGCAGATGTGTGAGCTCGCCCCCACTGTAGTAGTGCTCTTGATAAGACAGGTGGGGTGTAAGCACCGATTCCATCGTGACGTCACGTGCACTTCACGATGGAATCGGCGCACAAAAAACGTGCACGTCATAGTTTGTGGATTGTCCGGCAATGCATCTGTCAAATTAATTCGCTATTTCATAATATTGGTTTGTGGACTGTCCGGCTATGCATCTGTCAAATTAATTCGCTATTTTATACGATTCTTTTCGTCAGCAATACTCCACTTAATAATAAGCGAGCATAACTAATAACATACTCATTACGTCACGGGCGATACGGTTGCTGCATCGGTGAGCGCTACAAGGATTATCTCGATAAACTTCAGTTTACGGAAGCTTCCGTTTTCTAGATGCGAATGCACTGGTATTTTGTTTTAGTTTCCACTTTACTGAAAGATGGTTTCTAATTTACGGCAAAGCGTTCGGTGAGAAATTACCAGCCGATTTCGCAGCAAAACAGAGCAATGTTTTTTTACACTCTTTTGCTTCAATGATGAAAAAAAAACTAGGTATGCGCCATGCCATTTATTTATCATTACGTCTCGTACCTTTGATAACGCGAGAATTACGAGGCGTCAAGGATATAATTTATTTACCTCGTGATAGGCGGCATGAAACGTTTCTGCTTTCAGAGGCCACATAGCTTATGCAGGTGGTCGCGCTCGCACGACGCTATAAATTCGTTGTGTCACCTGTGTACCTTGCTTTCAAAAAGTTCTGTAGTTGTAAAATACAAAGTAACTTTTCCGTAGAAAACGTCACAGACCATTGAACAGCTATACAGCAGGCAATACGCATAGTGATACTTCTAATGCCGCAGGACGTGCATGTAGATTCCGCAGTGTCTCTTGCCAAAGTCTGAACCTAAGTCTCCTATATCGAGCGTTAAAACAACAGCCTAGCACTAAGTGGAATGGGTCAAACTATGTAATAAAGTATATGTACTGTGATCAGAGGGCTTGCAGCCATATAGGATGGAGTGCAGAAATGTTCTCTTAAAGCACTGTGTATCTTCAGAGTACACGCGCATATCAGGCACATCACCACATCCGTCCATTTTATATGATCCATGTTTGTTCATCTCAGTGCCTCTAAGCAAATAAAGTCGATGCACAGTACCGTGATTATCCATGAAAGCCGAGTTCAAAGATTAGATTGCGCAGCTTATTGGTGCGCAGACTATCCTTGTCAGGCTCAGCATTGCCTTTTATCCTGTCCATAGGCAACTGTGCATTTATGCCTGAAATAATTTCTTCAATTTCATAAGATGCAAAATGTTAAGCGGCCCCTCATGCATTTGCCTAAGATGACTTGAAGGCCGCCTTCCTATTTTTCTTGTCAGTCGATTAAACCACCCCACGAAAACTTTCTGCACCCAAAGTGATTTCGCACTGCCTCCGAGATCGGATGTATTGGAAGCTTCTCGCACCTCAGGTGGTTCTGTAGTGCCTCCGGGATCGGCCCAGCTTTGACCAAGCGAAGGTGTCACGTGATGACGTCATCATGTGGCGTCACGTTATGGGATGCCCTAGTGACGTCATGATGACGTCGTAGGACGACGTCATGACATGACGGATTTCTTGCGTCAATCGTGTTCACGCCGACGGTCGCTTCTTGCGTTTGATGAGGCATCTAAGGGTTTCGCGTTAAGGCTGCTTCAATGTATAACTGCCCCCGGAGCTGTTTCTTACGCATACCTGAACGCGCACGCGCTGCTCGCGAACCCGCAGGGCTCTCTCCCGCCGGCAGGCCTGCCACACTGAACTCCCAGACACGCGAAACCAGCGAGGAAACCCTGAAGTGAGTGGAATGTGCACTGTTACAGTATGAGAGTACATAACGCATTATGTGGCATGCGTATACGGCGTCCCGTGCCCAGATTTTCAGATTGCGCGGCTGCAATACCGTGGATGTGTATAATACTTGAATAACTCGGGCAGGCTATATATAGGTGACTTTATATCGCTGCCCGGTCTGAAAGGGGGGCGACAAATGAAATAATCAAATCGGCGACGCGCGGCGTCACGCTGTCCATGTCGCTCTGCGTCTACGTCGCTTTTGAAACCGCGTTGAAATTTGGTCATCGTTAATTGTTGTGTGATTGGAAGTCCAGGCCATGCGCTTAAAGACGGGGAACTAAGCGCTAAAGGAGTGGAGGCGGTCACCCTCCTCGTCTAGCGTCAATTTCACCGAGTATATTTTAGTGGGAAAAAGTGGCGCTTTCCCACCTCCCCACCAAAATTTTCCGATTTACTGGGTGTTCCGGCGCCTTCGCCAAGCTTCTATCAAGATACATACATACATACATACATACATACATACATACATACATACATACATACATACATACATACATACATACATACATACATACATACATACATACATACATACATACATACATACATACATACATACATACATACATACATACATACATACATACATACATACATACATACATACATACATACATACATACATACATACATACATACATACATACATACAAAAGAGGCTGACTGGTTGTAGCTCTTCGACCGGAACTATACTGAAAGAGCTAACCACTGAAGTTGTATAATTGCGTGAATTGGGCCAAGCACACGGGGTCGTCAGTGATTAACTTTCAAGCGGTTCGCATCATGGAACACACTATGAATATAATCGGAACACACATGTAAATGTTGACGTTGTGACAAACGGCCTCGCTTTGCCAAAAGTAACATTGCGCGCACGTAAACCATTTGTCGTTATGCAGGCAGGCAGTATTTTATACAGTACTTCCGACACTTCAAATATAACCACCGTCTTCTGGGTAGAAAGCAGGTATCCTATGCATCGTAACTTATTTTTAGCGCACACTGACACACGGACACAGAAAGGAAGGGTACACCACTGTGTCCGTGTGTCAGTGTGCGCTAAAAATAAGTTACGATGCACTCATACCAACTAGCTCGTCTTTCAGTATTACTTCAGGTATCCTACATCGCCACCAGACTATAGGGACAACAAACCACGAGACGTAACCCGGAGCTCCATAAATGGACGGTGAACCGTTACGTATTCTCTTGCGCCTACACATATTATCGCATAGGCTATAGGCTTATCAGGCTCAGATTCTCCGTCTCGCACTCTTTGGCCAGCTTATCGGTCGCTGCTACGGTGTGTAGTCATCGCTGAAAAAAAAAAGAGGGGCTTTATTCAGCCTCGGTGACGCATGGCAGGAGAGGAATGTGATATACAGTATTGGAATATGCATAGATAACGCGAGGCCTTGAACGTTGGTTGTAACGTTGGTTGGAGCAGCGCCGGTCGGAGAGAACCGATGCACGCAAATCGCTGGGCGCTGACAAGCGAGCATTAAACGTTATCACGGTGTCCCTTGTAGACTTTCGTCGCCGGGTTTCTTCCCTTTGGAGCAAGCTTGAATCACTTGAAAGCGTGTGAAGAAAGTGTAGTAACGTTTTTACAAGGGCGTGCACAACAAAAAGACAAAAAAGACGTCGTGTTACTGCGCTGGTCTTTTTGTGTTTTAAAGTGTGAAAGTAGGTCGCTGACGTTTCCCGTCGCACTAAAAGTACAGCAAACAACGCCCAAGTGCATACGAGGCCTTTAGATATGCACCCGTGTTAGTACATATTAAAAAAAAAGGTCGGCATATTAACTAGCTAAATACTAACCGTTTGCTTGTCACAAAAAACACTAGCCTCTTAGTAAGTGAAGGTAGTAAAATGCAGGTTAGTGAAACTTGCTAGCTAGTTTAGTGCTGACTCGAATGGCTAGTCCGTGACTAAGTCGTTGGTAACCGCGCTAGCAACTTAGTAACCGTATTAACTCCACTGGACCGCATTTAGCCAATTAGAGGTTTACGCCTATTTTGTTTATATGTGCGTGTGCATTGCCATATCAAGACGATTCTATTACAAAAGTATCTAATGGACAAAAAAAAGCGAAGTGGCATTGACCTCGTACATTAACTACTGACCGCTAATTACTTCATGCAATTACCATGGTAAGTACGCATCACAGCAACAGACATAGAGGCATGAATGGATCAATTAACGAAAACACACACGCAAACGCACACACAGAATATCAAGGCTTCGACGTAACCGATATCTACGTACTCTAGCAGCAGCTTGAAAGACTATGTTCCTACATTGGGATAGCACACCGTGTTCTGGTTAACAGCCATAATATTTAAAAGAATAATTGATGTTTTCTACACATTATCGTGTGCCCTTATATTTGCTTATGTGTGCCACCACGTATGTAGCACGAGACCTTTATACCAAGGTAATCAATAAAATTAAAGTTTGTTTAAATGTTGCTAAAGACCGTCACGATTACGGCAAAGTATACCGCGGCATCTACGAAAGATCTGGCAACGCGGGTGGCTCAGCAGTTACTTAGTTAAATACGAAAGAAAGCTTCCCTGGTTAGTAACGGCGAAACTTACGACCTTTACTAGCTGCTGGCTAGTAAAGGGATGCCGCGAAGGTAGTAAAATTCGCTCGAAACTAGTAAATGCATGCGTTTACTAACTGTTTACCAACAACTTTTTTCCTAATAGTGTAATTCTGGGGTTTACCGTCCCAAAATCACGATATGGTTATGAGAGGCGCCGTGGTGGAGGGCTCCGGAAATTTCGACCTCGTGGGGTTCTTTAACGTGCACCTAAACCTAAGCACACGGGCCTCGAGCATTTTCGCCTTCATCCCGGCTTAGTGCCGCGGCTGTCCCCGTCACCCGCGGCGGTGGTCGAGTGGTAATGGTGCTCTACTGCTGACCCGAAGGTCGCGGGATCGAGTCCCGGCCATGGCGGCCGCATTTCGATGGAGGCGAAATGCTTGAGGCCCGTGCACTTAAGAACCCCAGCTGCACGTTAAAGAACCCCAGGTGGTCGAAATTTCCGGAGCCCTCCACTACGGCGTCCCTCATAATCATATCGTGGTTTTGGGACGTAAATCCCCAGCAGTATATGATACCGTCATTGCGTTATGAATGACGTCATGTATATTCAAGCGGGCGCTCTTGAGAATTACCGTCTGCTTTGGGCAGATATATCGCTGAAACTGCGTACCATGAAGCAGTGCCGTAATTCAAAGCCTGGCGAACGAAAAAACCAGTTTTGATACTAAGCACATGCTACCGAATTTGCGCCAATTAATCTCGGTGCTTGATCATCTTGAGGCACATTTCTCCAGCTTATGACAGCAACGGACACCGACGTGCTATAGAATGTACGTGAACATGCGCTTTTCACGACACACTCGGCCTTGTACAGAGCTTGACTTTGCTAGCAGAAGAAAAGCGAACGTCGATACAGGCGAGCGTCTGTTGGCCTAACCTAACCTAACCAACTCTTTTTAATACAAGGTGCAATGTTAAAATATCTCAAATTAACACATAGATGTCACTGAATTATATATACAAAAAAAAACCCTTTTAGTTCATGTTTGAATGCATACAAAGTAAATGATGATTTAAGTCAATAGCGTAAGTCATTCCAAAGTGTGCTTCGACTATTGATGATAATTACGTCATGATGAAGAAGCTGCACGTGTTCTGAAACGTCTCTCGTGTGTTTTCACCTTCACTTGGTCAGTGACCGCAGCTTCATCTGTATGTGTATACGCGCACACGCAGACAGATGTACTTACGTAAATGGTGTCGATCCCCCCCCCCCGCCACACACACACTGAAAAATTTTTCTGGCTAAGTCCACAAAGATATTCCACGTTAAGAACACACACACACACACACACACACACACACACACACACACACACACACACACACACACACACACACACACACACACACACACACACACACACACACACACACACACACACACACACACACACACACACACACACACACACACACACACACACACACACACACTTACGCACGCACGCAAAAGTTTCGCGCCCATTTCGGTTGTTTACCGGCACACCATTGTGCCGACCGGATAAAGAATCGTCGCACAAGTACAGCAGCACCACACATCTGTTAAAAAGGGCTATTATATAATAAAAAAAAACGAAAAAAAAAACTTTCCGACACCGGGAATCGAACCCGGGCCTCCTGGGTGAGAGCCAGGTATCCTAACCACTAGACCATGCCGGAGGACAGTGTCAGGGAAGACGCTGCACAATGGTATGGGTCATAAAACGATAGCGCTACAGTGGATGAATGTATTGTTCCTTTAATTTGTCAGTAATTACCGCTATCTGATGAAGTACCAAAATTCAGTTCTCTTTCTATGCAAATTTCGTTTTTGCGTAGCGCTTGCATCAGGAACCACCATGAAGAAAGAACCCGCGAAAGCTTCGAAGTTTGTTACGTTTTACATCTTGACTCGGTCAGCGATCGTGTCAGCGTACATTAAAGAACTCCAGGTGGCCTAAATTTCCGGACCCCTCCGCTATAGGGCGTGCTTCATCATAATATCGTGGCTTCGGCACGTCAAACCCCAGATCGATCAACGATCACAACTCGTTATCGGAACCTGACGAGAGAAACCGTCGTCCAACTCTCTAGAAGATTCTAAAAAGAAGTAGCACCCTTGGCTAAGAACACGCTAAGCTGCAGCGGTACATATTTGGGTCGAACTTTTCTAGCTATAGGTGCAGTTTCTAGCTATAGGTGCAGCTATAGGTGCTCTACAATTGAATTGTACACTTGCGCTTTTGCGTGAATGGGGACGATCTGGCAAGTCATTGCTGTTAGCGTCGCTATCGGTTGTCACTGAGGAAGAAACACTTCTATGGACATTGTACTGCGTGATTCAGCAAAGACATTAAGCACCTTCTTCCCAGCTTAAATGAAATCATGCAAAAGGAAGTTATGTTTAGAAAGTGCTTAACGGTTTAGAGTATTTCGTACTTGAAGACAAGCAAGATACAGGCAAAAGGAACACACATAGTAGGAGCACGCAGCGTTGTCTTACAAATGAACCTTCATTCGTTTAAGACAGGTACGCATTTGAGCACGTCTTCGAATATTACATGAATCGTGAGGAAAATGCAACTTCATTGTTATCCAAGCTAGTGATTCCGTGCTGACGCGCCCTCTTTTTTCTAACTTACAAAAAACGCCTCCGAACGCGCTCTAAAACACTTACGTTTAGATCGAAATTTGGCATAAGAAAGCCTGTGGGAGTCGATTTCATTGTTCACCCCAACCCTGCTTCCTTTAGACATTTGCTGCCCGGTTTTGCTCTGCCTCCGGGATCGGTCTCCTTTTGACCAAGCAGCGATGTCGTCTGAAGGCGTCATCAGCTGACGTAATAACATGACGTCATTTATAAGGTCATTGAAGACGCCATAGTGTGACTTCATCCTTTTGTCTTTTGTCTTCCCCTGTCTTTCAATACCATTCGCGTCTTTTTTGTTTGTTTGTTTTAACTCATGAGACACGCCCGGCTTTCGCCTCGCTAACACACAAGAACAACAGTCCCTTTCTCGAAGTACAGCTGATTGCCGTGTACGATTTTGGCAGTAGGAAACGCCACGATGAACATAACTGACAATCACGTGTATAGGAAGCGAATACGAAATAAGCGGCGTTTCGCCCGACCAGATCGATAGTTAAGAACAGCGTTCGCTTCCGTGCTTTGGAGCGTAGGTTTAGACCTTGCGCCACGATCAAGGTGTCCTGGCTCCGGTCCAGCCGACGACACACTTGCCTTGGGGAGCTGTTGTTTTGGGGTCCGGGAGTTATTTCTAGCTTAAAGGCATCCGAGTATACCACGCTGGCAAAAGACGTCAGCGCGCACCGTTCTGATTCGCTTGTATCAAATGCCTGTTTTTTTGTTTTTTTTTTCAATGTGTGCCAGTGCGCATTTCAGCGTACCCCGCCCACGATTTTGTGAATGGTGAACGGCGAACGGTGAGCGGTGGTGACCTGGTTTATACCGTGGTTACTGGCATGATAGCAGCACTGGTTATCACTGGCTATAGTATTGGCTAATGTCGACTAAACAAGGCTGTATGATTGCTAATATTGCCTACCTGTTTTACTGTTTGAAACTTTTGCAAGCGTCACCACACGTTCGTTAAATTATGGGAGATATCGCCATATCTAAATGATGGGTAATTGCTGGCTCGTGTTAGCTAATGTGCAAATAATGTAACGCATCCGCTTTTACAACGGAAACCTTGTAATCAGCAGTATCACTGCAGTAATGTTCTCGTATTTACAAAGACAAACTAACTACAGGTGCAAGTTGCAGGATTGCAGCTATCGTTTGCAGTCATGTGATGATGGTTTAATATATACCTTTCCGATTTGAGTCAAACGTTGGTAAGGTGAAATCATGAAAATTGATGCGTTGGTTAAGAATATGATGCCTAGCACCGGTACCACTTGCTTTGGGTGTTAAACGGTATTGCAGTGACGCAAGCCTGTTGTAAATTATGCAACGGCTACGAGCGTTGCTCGAGCGTTAATATGCATCATCGACGCTTACTGACGACATTGCAGCATCTGAATTCCCTATTTAAATAACGCGATTGCACGTAACGCATTTTTGATTGTTCTCCTTTTTTCGTGTAACGGGAATGAGATATGTCATATATATCTACATTAAGCAGCAAACTGTTTCCGCAAAGGCACTGTGGCCATTCTTATAATGTGAGACGAGGCGGCTCTTGCAAGCCATAAAAGACGCAAGAACGGGTGTGACGAAGCCCTGAAGCTTATGGCACCAGCTTGCGATCGTATCGTGGATTTTGACAGAGACCGCTTGGTTCTATATAGTTAACTTTTATGCATTCCAGTATAAGCGGACCAGTAATTTTCAGTAGATTACGTATATCGAAATTGTACTGCGCACGAACTGAGTCCTATACGAGAATATACTTCGATAACCGTGGCTTCCACTGACGTACTCGCACATGCAGTCATGGCGTAAGATAAGTCATGATGATCGCAGCGATATGTTATGTAGCGCAAGCGTCAGTTGTGGCCGTTGTAGCCAGGGGTATATATATGTAGCTTGGCTCGTAAAGCGCCTGAAGCCAGATCATTTATAAGTGCGTAGAATATGTTTTTACGATATGATAGTCACTAGTGGAGTGTGCTTGAACGTAAAATACACGTTGCGAACTGGTCATATATAAAAAATTATGTTACGGTCGTAATATTTTGACCGTACACTATTATCTTGATCGCAAGCATAGGCGTACGCAGGGTTTCCCTTCAGTGGGGGGGGGGGGGGGCGAAGGTCTGTCGCAGTGCCCACCCCCCTCCCAATTATGTCAATGTATGGCGCTGACATTGCGCCTCCCCCCCCCCCCCTCGAGTCGTAGCGCCTCCCTCCCTATTATGACAATGTGTGGGGCTGACTTTGCGCCCCCCTCTTAGGTGAATAGGGGGGGCGCCCCCTCTCCCCTGCCCACCCCGTGCGCACGCCTATGATCGCAAGGGCGTGGAAGCACGTACGTGCATAACGTACAGCTGTAAAATACACGCACACAAAAAAGTAGGATCCTTTCGAACTTCAGCCCATTCAAAGCGGATAAGGCGTAGATAAAGGCTGAAGAAAACGCGTGAAGATATACGAAGGTCACACGATTTCAACGTGTACTATAGTCTCACACTAGCGACCGCAGCGGGATAGTTACCTCTTGTAATGTTAGTGGAAACCATACGGGCGTAACCACGGGGTCCACGCAAGGTGCGGCCCAGATGTCTACTGCGTTGCACGAAGCTGGACGCGTGGCGCATAAATAATAATTACATCGGGTCATTATAGGTATGCGAAAAAGCCGCGCCCATGCCGTGCCTGTAAGCAGCGCTGCAAAAATAAATAAGATCGCGGTCATACTGGCATATATTGTGCCTTGGGTTCAGCGCTTTGTGGCTTTCTTTTCCGGTGTTTGTCCAAGGCAGCCGTGGCAGCCGTTTTCCCTGCAGAATTGCTTCACCCTTCATCCCAGTATACAGTTGACACATCAGTCTTGGTTACTGGTCAGAGAGGAAGCACCCGGGATGGAAATGATAAGAATGTAACTTGTGTGCAGTATAGATAACTCTGTAAACTCCATAAAGTTCAGCACACATGTTATTAGCTAAAACCCCAGCGTTGCGATCGTCTACAATGGCAATCACTGTATAGTGTATGAATTTGTCTAACCCTCGCTTGTACATCTTTCTGTGATGGTATTTATTCCGCATAGTTTCATCTTTCTAAATTTCCAAGCATCGACAGCTCCGCAAGCACGGCAAGGCAATTTTATCATCTGCGCACATGCATAATCCTTGCACCCGAAACGTCTTTTCCCGCTCCTATACAATCACTTACGGCGCATCTAATCGGCCAAAGCATAACGGTATAGAGGACGCTGCCATCGCTGAGGCGACGACTTGAACAGCGCCTATATTGTTGCGCTCGTACGTGCAACGCAGCATTTCGCTGAAACGAGATAAATTTACATTCACAAAACCGTTTGAAGCCAGAAAGACGAGGTTTAGGCAAATTCGTGTTTAATGCCACCCGTCGACCCTAACACCATATGTATGCAGATCCCGTAAATACAAGCACCAGAGTTTGGCCTATAGTAAATGTTGTCGAAAACAATGCTGTATCAGTGGGATCGATAGCTGGGCGAATGTGTGTAACGGTATATCATACGAGTACGTCATTTGGCTCGTATACATAATTCTGTTATTATAACCATGAAGCCTTACCAACAAGCTCAAGCCCATACCCTTTAATGTTTGTGTACGCGTCACTAAGAGGTGCAGCAACGCAGCTCACGAAGCAGTTGCGATGCATAGCCAAACTCTTAACTTTGGCAGAGCCAAAGCAGAATACGTGTACACGATATGACGAGTGGAGATTATATAAATGCAGAACTGATCTCAAAGCGAACGAATTGACACCGTATACAGTAAATCATAGCGGAATCTCGTCGTCTCGCGATCTCATCGCAGAGCTGTATGAGCTCGAGGACGCGGGTTCGATTCCCGGCCGCGACGGGAGCGATTCAACGTGGGTGGAATACAAGAACACCCGTGTACCTAGATTCAGGCACACGTTACAGAACTCCAGATGGTCAAAATTTAGCCCGGCGGTCCTCCATTACGGCGTGCCACATAATCCTATCGCGGTTAATAAAAATAATTGCTGGGGTCTTACGTCCCGAAACCACGGTATGATTGTGAGAGACGCCGTACTCCGGAAATTTCGACTACCTGAGCTTGTTTAACGTACGTGCACCTAATTAACCTAGGTACACGGGTGTTCTTTGAATTTCTCCCCCCATCGAAAATGCGCCGCCGCGGCCGGGATGCGAACCCACGACCTGGCGGGTAGTCCTAATGTGGTTTTGGCGCCCAAAGCCCCAGAATCCACCTTTTATTATTTTGCCCTCGTCGACGTTAGAGGTGATATCCAGTTCTTTTTGGTTTGACTGCGTTCGATTCTCCTTAATCTCTCGCCTAAATTATTGCTTCCGGCCCTATTTCAGCTATACAGTTATCGAAGTGGACCGTACGGATCACGTAATGACGATTTTGGTTGGTAACAGCTTTATTGACGGTCCTGGAGAGCTTTCGCCGACCGGGCTTTAGGTCTCCCACGTGGGGACGTCGAGGCCTTGCCTCATCGCCGCCTCGCGGGCCTGCTGGACAGCCCAAAGTTGATGATTGAGTTGAGGTAATGATGATTAATGAAATAAATATCGCTAAGCAAGGAACGTACAGATGGAACTGCGTCGAAGCACAGCAAGCGTTTACAGTTCAAATGCAATTTGACTTCGCTCAAGTCACAATCGTACGCGCGCACTCAATCACTCATGCAAGCATTCATACGAACACGCACGCGCGCACACGTGTACGCGTACGTATGTATACTACACACGTAGCGCTCGGGCGCCAATGTCCAACCGCTACATTTTCCACAACATTACAAGTGCCCTTGCAATACAAGCCACGTTAAAAAGAAAAAAAAAAAGTGCCGTGCCTGTGCAGGTTGTCTGGCAGCACCCTGCATGTTGCCGAGTTATTGTGCAGACAGGAGAAAAAAAATCGTAGTACAGGGGCAACATGTTAAAAAGAGTTATATTTTAAAAAAAAAGAAAGAAAAAAATCCTTCCGACACCGGGAATCGAACCCGGGCCTCCTGGGTGAGAGCCAGGTATCCTAACCACTAGACCATGCCGGAGTACGACGGCGTTTGCCAAGTTTTTTGCACTTACGCGGGAGCAAGTCTCTCTCCCGTCGGGGGGAGAAAGGAAAGAGAACCGGTCTCGTGCGCCCGGTTGCGAGGGGCGTTTCTGGCGCGAAGTTCAATGCCACGGCACGTGGGTGTACAACGCTGCTTTTAGCAATACTCTCTCGAATTTTTCAGCGCTTGTAAGGTACAGACCGTAGAATAGTGTCCCATAAAATGTATGAAAGATCTTAAGAATTTAGTACCTAGGCCTTAGGTTCAGACGGGTGGATAGATGCTATGAGCGTCCCCTTTATAACGGGGTGGTGACATGTGTGCCACCAGGCTCGACAAAAAAAAAAAAAAAACCTTTCTCTTTTCTTTTTATGTCGGCCTAATGGCTTGTCTGCTTCGATTGAATCATTCTTACTATAGAAAAAAGAAAGATAAATTCACAGCCCAGTTATTTACCCTTTACGGCAGAATGACGTTATTCTTTCCAATGTTTATTTTTGTCCTTTCTCTCTAATTTTCTGCCATCGATACTCTAACCGGCTCTTACTTATGTCAATCGCCGGTGTGTTCAGCTTTCCATTGTTGTCCCTAAAACCCAAGGCTTCATGTAGGCTCGTGCCCAAACATACACCTGGGTGGATATCTCCACATTCAATCAGAACGTGCTCCTTCGTTTCCTTACCTTCATGTGCATTGCTCTTCTTTACTGAATCTCGCTTTATAACTACCCGTTCTAAGGCAACCCGACCTCGCTTCAAACAGTAGAGCGCTTCCCCTTGAATTATCATAAAATGCCTCCCTCCTTATTTCGTTTTTGCCCTTTCGGTAGTTACTCAGAGCAGTCTTTTTTTTTTCTCCATAGCTGCCGTCCAGTAAATCCTCTCCGCCTCTCTGACTTTTCGCTTAACGCTCTTTGTTGCCATATCGGTCACACTGCTAGCCGTGTATTCACTGGTGAGCCTCCGAGTTCGTTCGTTTAGTTTACAAAGCGCCCCCTAGATGTTTTAGAATAGCATTTGTCCTATGTGAACCCAAACTCAAGATAATCGCTCTCGAACCTTCACAAGATTTAGGGGGAAGAGCTTTGAGGCGGCTTGCGTAGATTTAAGTTAAATGGCCTTACGCGCTGGTAAGGTCCCTGAGCCTCTTGCGTTCTTTAATTCGTTCGCTCTTTGATCTTTTGAGTACTCCGGCTTTTCGAATACACCAACTTGGAGTCCGCTAGCCTAAATCTGAACAGAGGCCTAAACACTAATCCAGAATTGTTAGCACATGACGCACGCGCAGTGGCGCTAAACCAACGCGACTGCGTACACCTATGGCCTCCGGCAGCCTATTCTAAATCTGCATCGTAAGCTTGCGCGTAGCTTGTCGCGTACGATGAAAGAAAAAATACAGAAAAGAACTATTCTCTATTCAGAAAGCGTTTGGCTTCGATCCACGCATTTTACTTAGTACAGCCGTTCCCCGGGCTCCATGTTTTCGTTACGCGTTCGCTTCACTTAGGTATTTATTTTCCTGTAGCAATATTAACCTTACGGCCACAGCACATCGATCCTCGGCTCGTGGTCAATTGCTAATTTTTATTCGTTTTAACGCTGTGTTATTTTGCTGTGCACATTTCCCTTCGTTGACCCACTTTTTCCATACGCGGCAGTATGTATAAATAAATAAATAAATAAATAAATAAATAAATAAATAAATAAATAAATAAATAAATAAATAAATAAATAAATAAATACTGACAGGGTAGTATACGCACTTAACGAGACTCCTTCTCGATTTTCTGAAAATTAAATCTGCTTCTTGAAAGGCGTGGACCATTTTGAACAAACTAAGGGTAGCGCGTGCTATAACGGAGGCATGGAAGGAACACGAGAAATGAAACTGAGTGGCGCAGACTGCTGTTGGAAGTCGGCGTCAGTCAGGAGGGGCACAGCCAGAAATTGATGCTCGTGCGTGTGTTTGTATGTGTGCATGTGCACATGAAAAATGTTAAGATCTTGGGGGCAGGGGGGTTCAACCCCCCTAATAACCCTCTGGATACGCCCATGGCTGTCAGGTGTGTACCAACTAGCCCGTGAGCAGCTTTCGCCTCGCCCTGAAAGCTGGCGACCTTCTCCTCCAGGTTTCAGAGCTTAGCAGTCCCGATTACAGGCTCAATTTTGCGTTGTGTTGACGCATACCGCTTGAATGTACCTTTCGTAAATGCACTTCGGATATTGACCGCAACAACGACTGACACATTTTTGTGTGCCTCCCTTAATTAACGGGAGCTGCAAAAAAAAAAAAAGAGAGTATCCCTTGAACCTGAACCTGTCTGCGAATCTTGGGAACCTCAGTTTAACAAGCTTTCGATAGGTGCGGCATGTTAATTTTCATGCACTTCAATTACTTTTTTTTAACCATACTGCAGTTAAAACGTACAAGTAATGTACCCTGTACCTTCCTTAGCCTCATTGACTGTTCGTTTCATTAGGTCGTGTCTAACAAAAACAAGCAGCCCTTGGTCGATTCACTTTCTTTCATTCAAACTTCTTTTATGGCACTTTAAATTGTCTGGAAAGGCGTGCGGCCGAGAGTACTGGAAGCCGAGGGAAAAAGGAACCTCGTAAAAAAGCGGGGACTGGTAGCCCCCCAGTTACTAGTACTATACGGTTACATTTACATGAACTCGATAAGGTGGTGACGAGTCGGCTTCTCGGTTTGATGTACACTGTGTTTGAGGTACACTGGTTTGAGGTACACTGTGTTTGAGGTACACCGGTTTGAGGTACACTGTGTTTGAGGTACACCGGTTTGAGGTACACTGTGGCGGGGCTGACTGAGCGAGCGAGCAGAGTTCACGTAATCGACGCTTTCTATTCGAAAACTGGGCGATGTGGCCACTGGCATTGTGAAACACGATCAAGGCGCCAAGAGACACGCCCACGAAATGCACGGATGCCACTTTTCGAACTTATGTTGCTTGTGTTGCGTTCTCATTACAAGCGTTGTAACCGTAAGGGTAGCTTCGGTATTCTTGTGAAGCACGTTGCACGAAATTTATAGGCAGAAAGGTGCGCAGTAAATAAGAAAATAAAGAAGTGAGGCTTGGCAAGTGTGTACAGAAATTAACTCCAAAAGACAAGATGAAGGGTGATAACGTGTATTCAGAACATCAAGCCACGAAGTCAGGCGTGCTGGAGACAGCGTGAATGTGTCACGCACAGGGTGTTGAATAGATACCGCAGCTGGCGATTTTCGATCGACCGTACACGATGCCGTGCTCCCACCGCTAATAGTAGCAACCCCGCTGATAATGCTCAGAGCGTCGGCTAGGCACGCAGGTGGACAGTATATATATATGTTCGCTGAATGTAAGTCTCGTAATAGCTTCAGTAGACAACGCCTGTAAGCTCAAAATTTGACACTCTGTCTTAAATTGTTGTCTGTTTAGTATTTCTGCGGGCATTAAAACCCCACGTCAGCTGTAGCTACAATGAACATCAACAAAACTCTAGCTCGGTAGGAACGCCACATACAAATGTTTTTCTTTCTTTCTTTCTTTCTTTCTTTCTTTCTTTCTTTCTTTCTTTCTTTCTTTCTTTCTTTCTTTCTTTCTTTCTTTCTTTCTTTCTTTCTTTCTTTCTTTCTTTCTTTCTTTCTTTCTTTCTTTCTTTCTTTCTTTCTTTCTTTCTTTCTTTCTTGTCGTGAAACTGAAGATGAAGGAACTTATCGAAAAGGCTTGTTCAGATTTCACGTTTTCACGTTCGATGTCAAAGAGCGCGACGGATACGGTTAGCGTAAAAACAACTAAGAACTGTGTTACAAGATAATGGTGTGGACGTCTCTTTTGGGGGTTATAAAGAAATGCATCGCCCGGTACTCTGTGCACATGGGCACCCTAAGGTTCCGTAACACCTCTATCATTAGAACGAAAACCCGCGCGTGAATCGTCGATCACCGTTACCGTGTGCCCATTCAAGGCCACTGTATACGACGCGGCATTCGTTCGGGGACCCATGATTGCAGCTCCCCTGTCGTGCACCAAATGACGTTTTATGTCTAGAAATTTCAGAATTGGATTACAACCAATTTGTGTGAACTCCTCGATTGCGCTTCGCTCTTCTTGGCAGCCTTCCTGTTGCTCTATGGTTGTTCTTCCCGTTCCTTGACCAATTTAAGTCCAAATTTACCGCTTAGTTCAATCAGAATATCAGCTGCGCCCTTCTAATTACTCCGGCCCCACGGCTCCTGTCTGTGAATGCTACCTGCCATTTTCTCTTCCACCGCTCGTTGCGCGATTATTAACCACGAAAGTTCTTTATCTTCCCATTTTCGGCCGCCCGTAGTAACACTAACACAGCGCACAGATCGGAAACTTTTCATTTAATGACGTCGGTAAACAGCGGTTTGTGACATTGAACTGTCTTACATACGCGCTTCAACCCTTGCTTTTTCGATAAAAATTTTCTTCTCGTGACCACGATCCATGACCCTCTGGTACTATACATCAATTAGTTGAACGTATACTCCTGCTCAGCTTCATGAGGTTCGACAGCCAATCGGGAATCTTGTTACCTGTCCAAGTTGTTAGACCTTACCATAGTCTACAGAAGGGCGGCCGCGGCATAAGATATATATCTCACACCGTGGTTTATACAAACGATATCTCTATCGTTACGTGGCTTCGAGTCTCCATCGAGCACTGCCAGCACCACAAATATGCGGACGCTCGTATCATCCACAAGACACTTTACTGAGGGCTAAAAAATCTCATCCGACCTACTAGTATGTTGTGTCTACCCCAGTTTTTGCTTACTGTCCGGCCTGGCTCTTGCAAAAGTACCTTTTGCCAATTCCCATAAGGGTCTTCAGTCGTTCGCTGTATAAGCCGCAAAGATGAATGACGCAGTCACATCGGAGGAAATGTCCTCAAGGGAGCGCGCATGCGTGGTAGGACAGGTGGTCGACTCGGGCGGGCGAGGTGTACGTCCGACCAGGTTAATTGATGGTGCAAAGAAAAACACCATCACCGGCGGCGGGCAGCGTGGGTCGTCATCCGCGGCACCTTCCCATAACGAGCACGACGAGTGACGGTGCACAGCTCGCCAGACGGGTGCCAAAACTCTCTCCCCCTCAAGGGCATGCTGATGGATCTTTCTCTCTCTCTCTTTCACTCGTCCATAGACGACATACGCCCACATACCGTGTCTATCCCGGAAATAGCACACGCCCCGGCAGAGAGCGCACGCTTGATGGGCGCTGCAGCCGCGGAAGTGCGCTCATGCCTGGAATGTATGTACTATTTAACTGCACGACGGCGTTTGCTGAAAGGCCGGGGAAAACGGCGGGGCGAAATGTGAGAGGGGCGAGGCCTCTCAGATGACGCTTCGCAGACAGAACTTTGGTGAACTTTTCTTTTCTTCCTTTCAAATATTTGCGTCGAGATTGTTTTCTATGAAAACACGAGCGAGCTCGAGTCTTCCTCATAATTCTTACGTTTTCTTTTTGAGTGACTACGCCTCCTTGGTTAAGCAACGGCGAGTGCGGCGGTTATACATAGGCACGGCAGTCCGAAGTGAATGGCTGCGTGCCACGTTTAAAATAACGACATGCGCGCGCGCTTCGACAACGGCCGAGTGTCTCTCGAGAACCTGAATGAGTGAGTAAAATGTGAGTTTGTTTGGCAATACGCGACCTTGGCTGACACCGTGAACTTGCGGGCCAGTATAGAGGATGCGGAGGACCTTGCTTCGTGTAAAGTTACCGCAATCACGTACAACTTCTGTTGCAGGTACAAAATAAGCGAATTGATCCCAACGTAGAATTGTCCCTTGTATATATTTTAAACGCGTGATGCGCTTTTTTAAGCAGTGAGATGAAATGCAGATATGGCAGAAGGGGCCAGCTGTACTATTTTTTTTTCGCTCGACTTGTCGAGGTTTGTTGATTTATTCTTCCTATACATACCTGCCAAATTCGCACGCTACGTATACCGTACCTGCGCACGTCCGCAGTTATCAGGGGCTCCGCACTCGGGAGTAGGAAGAGGATTAAACTTTATTTAAAACAGCCGACGGCACAATCGTCCAAATAAAGTAAGCGACGTCCCTAGCCCTGGATGCATTGACGCTGAGCCGAGGGCCCGGCAAGTGGCGAGTGGCGCTGGGGTTTTATATATAGTGTTCGAGCTTGTCCGCTTGGCCTTCCACTGCTGGACGGTTTGAGCTGTAATGACCGATATTGATGGGTTGTGCCCACACTCCCATAACATATAGTAGCGAGTATTGGGCGCTGAACAGAATGTACAATTGTTGTAGACGGCGGAACACACAGCGTTCAACACTGTTCCGTGGGTTAATGTGCCGGCCTGCAGTTTCCGTATATTGCCGCCTCTTGTCTGGTGAGCTTGGTGTGCAGGGTTGGGCTGTCTTCCTACCCAGTCTGTAGGTCAAGAAAGGAGCCGACAGACGGATACACGGAGTGGGATAGGTTTCAAACAGGAGAAAGTGCCTCAGAGCAGGCTGGCCGACGTTTCGATAGGTCCACCTATCGAAACGTCGGCCAGCCTGCTCTAAGGCACTTTCTCCTATTTGAAACCTATCCTACCCAGTCTGTAGTGGTTCAGAATGGCTATACTTTATTTTGTTTTCTCAGAATGTCTTCGTATGGGTCGATCCGGACTTGCAATATCGTGGGACAGACAAGCAAATGTGATCTCTGGCAGTGAGTGCCCAGAGCCGGTCAATTACCTGCCAGTCTGTGTAAATCTCGGAAAGTTCCTTCCTTCAACAAGACGTACACCACCCGTGCGGGATCTAAGCCTGTTTGGAAGTTTCGGCATGCAGTCTGCGAGTTTGTGATGACGGCGATGTTTTGTTCACCCCGGGTTGCTTGTTGTGGCTGCCACGGCTGTTGGCGTTTCCTGTGCGCGGAGTCGACGTCTCGGGTGCTCACAAAGGCGGCTGCTATACCTGTTCTCCTGGCCGTTGCCCCTCTAAAAGCACTTGCCACCCTGTTCCTGTATTGCACTGTGTCGGTCTGCCTAACTTCTTGTCATGCGATTCCTTCGTGGTGCAGGAATTTCGTAGAACTGCTGCTCACTAGCCTCACTCCCTCGTTGCGTTTCGGGTGCATATTTCTCGGGATGCAGGACGCCGCGATATTTTCCCTGATGGGCTTTTCGCCGCTTGACTCGTCTTGGATTGAGTAGTGCAGTCTTCATGGCGTGTCCCCGCCTGTTCTGATAAGTTAGCGTCTGTCTATCTCACTCGTCTTGTGGGCATCTGATAGTTCGTCCTAATATGAATTTAGAGCCTGAGCACCTTCTCCGTCGTACGGGAAAGGTCCAGCGCAATCTTGCATGTTTTTCGCATTGCACTCTTCAGCTTGTCCCTTTCGCTGTTCTTGAGACCCCGGTATGGTGTGCCGTGTACGCCTCTGTAAATGTCTAAGGCTTGCATTATAGAGTAGCGAGTTCATATCCTCGAGGCCGTGCTTTCTGTAGGTCAACCGTCGGAGTCTTTCGAACAGTGGCGAGAGCGGAACGTTCCCAGCGTAACGTGTGGCCCAGAATACCAGAATACGGAGTGCGTCCACCTTGTGTGTGTGTGTGCGCGTGTGTGTGTGCGTGTCATTAGTATTATTTTTCTGCCAAACACGTAGTTCGTCCTCGCAGCGCAGATAAATGCCACTGTAGAGGCAGTGCGTATTTGCTTTGGTTTTCCCTGACCATTTTGAGCTAAAAAAAACACGTGTCGCGTTCTATTATTAGTATACTTTAAATAGCTCTGCCTCTTTGCGATTTTCAGAAAATGGTATACGGTAGCTGAAAATAGAGGGCACAATTTAGGCAAATAATTTTTTTGCTGGACGAGGCGCGGTATCAACTTCTTTCAGGGCCGTATGGCCCCCGAGACGGGCGGCGTGCGGTGTCTGCTGGCGGGCACCGTCCGACCTCGGTAGCGAAAATCACGTATCTTGACATTCACACTCGGCCAACAAAAAATAAATAATAATTGTTGGGGTTTCACGCGCCAAAACCACGATATGATTATGGGGACGCCATAGTGGAGAGCTCCGGAAGTTTTGACCATCTGGTGTTCTTTAACGTGCACGTAACCTAGGTAAAATGGCCTCTACCATTGCGCCTCCATCGAAATGCGGCCGCCGCGGCCGGGATTCGATCCGTCGACCTTCGGGTCAGCAGTCAAGCACCATAACCACTAGACGGCAAGCAAAAGAACAAGAAAGACTTCTCCATTGTCCACCCCTGGCCTCTCCTCTTCCTGACAGATGCGACCTGAATGGAAGCACTTCCAGGAAATATCGGTGGCCCACGGTGACCGTGCCTCCCCTTTTCTCGGAAACACGCCACAGGCCTTCGACACGGAGTGGCCATGGTGGCGAGGTGTAACTTACGGTATTCTTATTACGAAAATACCGACGCTTTAACGCAATGTTGCGGTTGCATCAGTCAGGTCACAGGCAGCGTCATTAAGAAACGCGTCCGTCACGAAAGCCACTGGCTTCCATTACTGGATGCGCAAGTTGCCACACTTACACTCCCCAACTGCGCGAACGTAAATCTCGTGCCTACACAACATCGCGGTCAGTCGACGGAGGAGAGAATGGAAATGAGCAGTGTGTGCAGTGGTGCGCGCATTTCTCCCCCGTTCTTTCTTTCTTTTTTGTTTTCTCTTCTTGACGGTTACCTCGGGAACGGGTTCAGCCCACTTTTTTCATCGACCGACCCCGCGTCGGTCTACGATGCACCGGCCACCCGTTCCCAACACTGCGCTGTACGCGCTCCTAAATGGCGTACGCTCGCACCGCTTGGCACGTGCTTCATTGTTTACTGGCCGACTGATAATCGCGGTGGTAGTGATCCAGTCGTCGCCGTTCATTCAGGCGCGCTGCCGCATCGTGTCGCAGCAGCCTTGCCGGGGCCACGGAGTGGAGCCTTGACAGCCAAGGTCAGGAGATCATAGCATGCTGTGCAATATTTAATGAGAAACGTACGCGCTGTCGGGGCACACTCTGGTATTCTATATACCTCTGCATCGATCTACCAGGGCTATCACGGGTGCGGAAGACTCTTGATCCCAGTCGCAGTGGCTCGCGCGACGGCTATGGCATTCACTGTTGCACGCGACGAGGTTGCGAGTTCGACTCTCGACCGCGGCTGTGGCATTTCGATGGATGCGGAGCGCAAATACGCTAGCGTGAATCGGAATTTACACGCGGGCAAAGTACCCACAGGTGTGCGAATCTCATCCTTGCTACGATATATGACCCTATTGCATTTAGACCTTATCTCTCGCTGTTTCATTTTTCTGTTCGGTGCCGACGCTGTGACAGCTTAACAGGCTGATTAAGGTGTGCTGCTTAGCTCGGGGCTGCGGGTTCGATTCCCGGTCACGGTAGCCCATAGGTCGGCAAACTCACTCATGAGTCGACTCATTCAGACTCGGGTCGTGCCGTGAGCCTGAGTGAGTCCCGGTGAGTAATAATTTGTTGAGTTTGAGTCCGAGTGAGTTCGGTTGAGGCAAATTTTTGTGGTTTTGAGTCCGAGTGATTCCGGTTGAGGAAAATTTTGATGAGTCCGAGTCTGAGTGAGCCCTAAGCACAAAATATATTTCTTTAGTGAGTCTGAGTGAGCTCCAAATTTTTTTTTTTTTGCCGAACTATGGTGATAACTACTCAACTTCAGCATTACTATTAGCCTTATGACGGCTCACGTTGATACTTTCCTTCTATTCACACTTCAACGCAGTAGCGTTCTATACGCCAGCTCAAGTATTTATCGATCAGAGGGGTGCCTTGACCTCCCTCTCAACCCCTCCCCCCCTTCCGCAAAATTTTTCAAAGGAAGTTCTTGATAAAATATCTTATGCGAGTCATATATTTCAATAAAAATGTCCTTACTGGATTGCAATCACTGATGACTCGTATGTGAAGGTAAGAGGTCAAAATGCGTATCGTGGAGCACCGATCATGTGAGATATTGACGCTTTAGGTGCGTTGACATCCTGATTGAAAAAGCTAATTATACGTTAACGGACTCACGAGTCGACTCACTCGAGACTCAGATCGAGCCGTGAGTCAGAGTCTGAGTGAGTCCAAGTGAGTAATATTTAGGTGAGTGTGAGTCCGAATGAGTCCGGTCGAGCAAAATTTTAGTGAGTCTGAGTCCGAGTGAGTCCGATTAAGGAAAACGTTGTTGAGTCTGAGTCCTAGTGAGTCCTAAGGGCAAAATATATTCCATGAGTGAGTCTGAGTCAGTCTGAGTGAGCTCCACATTTTTTGCCGACCTATGCGGTGGCCACATTTCGATTGGGGCGAATGCAATACCACCCGTGCGCTTAGATTTATGTGCACGTTACAGAACCGCAGATGATCGCAAATTAACCCTGAGTCCCTCACTACGGCGTGCTTCATAGTCATATTGAAGCTTTGGTACGTAAAACTATAAACGTATTAAATACTTTTGTGCTTGGTGCGTTATCGGCTGTCTCCCCGAGTGAAGTGTGCATGATTTGTGAGGGTGAATAGTGGTGTGAATCGGGAATATTCAGGGGAATCGAACATGGTGTCTTGCAGGGGCGTAGGCAGAAATATTTTTCGGGGGGGGGGGGGGGGGGCACCTCCGTGATCTAAATGGGGGCAGGGCAGGGAAGTGTGGTCTAGTGTCATTTTGTGTTCTGTTTCCCGTGGGGGAAAAAAAACATGGCTGATCCCTCCGTCATAGGAATCGGTATAACACGAAAGTTAAACGTGTCTTCACAGAAGTAGTGCTTATTGTGTAGTGATATATGAGAGCTTGTACAATGTCTATTCGTGTTTGGCAGCTATAGCACCGTTTGACGTGGATGGACCCATGTTGACAGCATGTCTCTATCGCGACGACTAACGCCCATGATCATTATAAACCGTTGTGTAGCTGACGATGTGAACATAATTTGGACACAACTAATCGTGAATCCCGCGTAGATGATAATCAACAAGCTCATAACAACACTGGTACCCAGTATGCGCTTCTTCAAAGCGTCGTCAATTAAGGAGAAAACGGCACGGTGTGCGCTTTCTAGCAATGGTAGCCGACGCCTGTGCTCATGCATACATAACACACACTGCGCTTCAGCAACACGGGAGGTAGAGGTTCGTAGCCTGAGCCGCAAACGCGTGCGTTCCGCTGGCCTCTTGTCTCGCAGGCGCGGCTCCCGCTCCACCAAGGCACGACATTCGCCCGTCGAAATCGCGTCCTTTCTGCAACGCATACTGCAGCAGTTTTGTTAGTCAGTGCTCTCACAACTGAAGCAGTCGGCCGCGGAGAAATCCCGTTGCTGCACGTGGAAGCTGCACTACTCCGATGAGCCGACGCACGCTAACACGAAGCCAAAGGCAAAGAACGTAACTGCGTCAAGCGTGCCTCGGCGACGCCAGCGCGGCCAGTCTACCTCCCTGGTATCGAGACGCTTTAACCATTACCTCCGATATCGCGTGCAATCTCGGAGGAAACGCTAGTAAGTGTCGATCGTGAAGCATTACTTCTTTTCACACCTCACAGACGGCGGCACCGCCCCGCTCCGCCCGCCGTGAAAGAGAATGTGTGAAAGATATAAGGCGCGTTCGCGCCGTGTCTGGGGGGGGGGCACGGGCCCGGTGTGCCCCCCTCCCCGGGCTACGCCACTGTGTCTGGTTAACCGCGATAAACGACAGTATACGCAGAACGGCGCACTGTGTGTATGTGTGTATCTCAATTTATCTGTCGCTCTCTTCGCACCTTTCGCCCCAGGAACAACACGTGTCCTTTCGCGGGCTTTAATGGTGGCTTCTTCGAGGCCGCGCAGTGAAACCAGTGCGGGTTGATCCCGTTAAACTTAGGGCGTGGCCGCGCCGACCTTTGCCTTCTCCCCTCTCTCTCTTGGGGTTTGGAGTCGGTGCCTCGCGCAGAGGCGTCGCGTGAACGTTGTTTTTCACATGGCCCCTTCAGGCGTGGAGAAGAAAAACAAGCATTAACGGCTGAGGCGTTAGCACCGTGGAACACTTGCGAAGTGGCACTGGTTTATACGTAACAAAATGGTGTTCGCACATATATTTAGCGCGTGTACATCCGCTGTGAACGTCAAGCGTTGCGTTTCATAGTTACCAGTATAAATGCGCTTATGTTTTAGTCTTACAGGCGGCGGTAACTGATCTTTCTTTTCGTTCTTTTTTAATTTTTTTTTTCGCGAAACAAGCACATACCTACGATTTGCACGTTGTCAACAGGCGGTCTGATAACCTTGACACGTGCATGCCAGAATGTTTGTTTGGCACATGCGCTTCGGAGACACAAATAACAAAATTAGGGCTTTTGATTGGGCGAGGGCAAACGCATATGGCAACCAGCGCGCGGCGACTCTTTCCTTCTCTGGCTTGTACGCAAGTTCTGCGTGGTGCAGCTTCGACTTGTTTGCCATCGTGTGGTGCACAACGATTTGGAGGTGCTTGAGCTCGGTTTGGAAAAAACATTAGCGTTGTGTCTGATGATATACAATGTAGGATCTTGAACGCCATAGCATTTAGGACGAGAGCAGAGACTCATCGTTGCACTTATGCGACGTGCATCGTCAGCCGCACTGTGTGTGTCGTGAATAACTTTTCGTGCATCGGTTTCCTCTCGATAAAGACCAACGGCTTCTGTGAAGAGACGTTACCTAATGGAAAATGTGATCGCTTGACTCGGATACCGATTTCTTCTGCACGACCGACTTCAATGCATCACTGAGACATCTAAGCACAAAATATTTGGGAATAATTGCGTCACTCAACAATATCGTTCTCACCCATTCATCGTCTGTCGTGTGAGACAGCTCTACAACGAGCCTCCTTAATCAAGATATCACTGCAATTGCTAAACACGATACGTAAGCTTTGCATTTCACACAAGCGTTTGTTTGTTCTGTAAAACAGCAATATCCAGCAGATTATGCATAAACAGACGGCAGACGGCTGTGCATACATTTGTGAGGGCAGATATTTTTATTCTCCGCAGAGGTATGTCATTGTTTTCTTTCACGACTTGATAATTTTTTTATAAATTTTTACGTCCACACAGTTCCGCTAAGCCGTGTGTTCTACGTTCTCCACTTCTGTTCTTAATTTAATTCTTTAAGCGGCCCAGGCTCCCCTAAACTGGAGCTTCATTGTAATGAAAATGTTATCGCTCGTTGACGCTTGTCGCAATGACAGTCGCGTTCAGCGTTTACATGTTGTCCCCATTTTGTTCGCAGATGGCGGTGCCACGACGTAGCATGTTCTGGACTCAGCTCATGGCCCTGATATGGCGAAACTACTTACTCAAGAAAACGGAGAAGGCAAAGACCTTCTGGGTAAGTCTCTCTTCAGTGTGACACACGCCAAGTACGGGAATGTTGCACCGTTCAAACTAACCTCGTTGCGCCGTTAATTTTGTTGCACCATCGAACGTTTACACCGCGCAAACTTGTTGCACCGTTCAGACTTATTTCACCGTACAAACTTGCTGTCCATACAAACTTGCTGCACCGTACAAACTTGCTGCATCGTACAAATTTGCTGCCTGTACAAACTTGCTGCACCGCACAAATTTGCTGCCCGTCAAAACTCGCTGCCCGTACAAACTTGCTGACCGTACTCATCTGCTGCCCGTACGAACTTGCTGCACCGTCCAAACTTGTTGCCGTACAAACTTGCTGCACCGTGCAAATTTGCTGCCCGTACAAACTTCCTTCCCGTAAAAGCTTGCTTCCCGTACAAACTTGCTACACCGCACAAATTTGCTGCCCGTACAAACTTGCTGCACCGCACAAATTTGCTGCCCGTCAAAACTCGCTGCCCGTACAAACTTGCTGACCGTGCAAATCTGCTGCACCGTCCAAACTTGTTGCCGTACAAACTTGCTGCACCGTACAAATTTGCTGCCCGTACAAACTTCCTTCCCGTAAAAGCTTGCTGCCCGTACAGACTTGCTACACCGCACAAATTTGCTGCCCGTACAAACTTGCTACACCGCACAAATTTGCTGCCCGTACAAACTTGCTGCACCGCACAAATTTGCTGCCCGTACAAACTTGCTGCACCAGAAAAGCTTGTT
This sequence comes from Rhipicephalus sanguineus, assembly GCF_013339695.2. Classification (NCBI taxonomy): domain Eukaryota; kingdom Metazoa; phylum Arthropoda; class Arachnida; order Ixodida; family Ixodidae; genus Rhipicephalus; species Rhipicephalus sanguineus. The sequence continues at coordinate 112,407,203 of NC_051179.1, forward strand.
GCACTAGAAAACCTTGTTGTACCGTACAACCTTGCTGCATCGTTAACCATAAACGTTTTCAAAAGTTGCGCTTCGGCACTTTATCCGAGAGGTGATGGGAGCAGCCGTTTTCACGCGCATATTTGTGTGACGTCGTCGTGTAAATGACGTACGAGAGTCACAGTATATAAGAATTTTATCGATGTGCCGCTGGGGCAGCAACTCCTGTCACCAATGAGCCGTCTTGATTACCGCTATCTATCTCGCTACGCTAGCCTTTGCTGATAATTTGCGTCAGTTTTTTTTTTTTTTCGAGATAGTTTTCTGGTAAGTTTGCTGTGGGGGAAATAATGTTAGCACAAATAGTATAATAACGAGGCACTGAGGCACTCATGTCGTATACTTGGAGTCAAGGATCTATGGCATGCTTTCAGCGTATCTTGTCTGTGTCTACCGTATTTACTTGAATGTAGGCCTGCCCCGATTCTAAGCCGACCCCCGAAATTCGCAAGGCCAGAAAGGAAAACCTATTCATTGTACTCGAATCTAAGGCGAGCCCCCCACTATCGCACATCGTTTTTTCGAAAAAAAAAACAAAAAAAACATCGGCTTAGATTCGAGTAAATACGGTATATGTGCATGTATCTTCGTGGCCATCCCATTACTCCGATGACTGTATATAGTAAACGATAATCAATTTTCTAACGCAAAATCCTTGCTACCGTAAAAAGAATGAGAGAACTCCATACCTGACAGGTGGACTGAATTGTACCCACCCGTACGCCGCCCCAAATGCGTTATGTCGTTGTTTTTATTTAAGCAAGCGTTGCCTTGAATGAAACTATACTGAAGGTACCAAAGTGCTAACTCCGCCTCACTAAGGTCCCTCCACCCATGGGCACAAGTATATATTGCCCAGTAACAAGGAGTAAACAGCGGTGACTGATAAACAGCGCAAATGAGGACAAGAAGATAGAAAGGACATAACAGGCGCTTCCTTCAGAGTGAGGTTTATTTTAAAGCCTAGCTAGATGTCACATACTGGTTTCACGCGAGCGGTCTCGTAAATATAGCAAAAAAACAATCATTGCAAAACATATTTCTGTCTGGCAGAAGCGCAAAATTGAAAGATAAATTTATAAACGCAGGTCATGTCTATTCCGCGGCACCAAACGACGCAGCCCACGCAACAAATCTTAGGCGCGTCATCTTGTTATACTAAATGTGCACTGAAGGTCGGTTCACACGCTTACATTTCAATAAACATGCAGCGGCCTTTTTCTTTCTTGCGCTCTCGCTTTACGTAATATCTCCTATATATACCTAAAAGCGTACTTCCTGAATTGGTGACGTCAGCAGTGTAGTCCTATAGGAGGTGTTACTTCGCCTCTTCTCCGCGTCGGTTTGCGTCGTTTAATTGCAACTGCTCCGAAGCGCCTAGCTACCCCGACCGCACGCAGTGAAGCGTACGACGATCGTCTCTTCGCAGGAGGTGGTGATGCCGCTGCTCATGGTGGCCTCGTTAATGAGCATACGGAGCGGGCTCAAGCCGAGCTCGAAGCCGCCGCACTACACGCCCATCGGGCACGTGCGGCTGGTGACGCCGTCGCACCTGTCCCAGCTCACCAACGAGATCATGGCGGCGCCATCCACACCGCAGACAAGGCAGTTCATGCGGGACGTCATCGGCTACCTGAACGCCAACACGTACACCAGCGGCTTCAACTACTCCATGTACAACACCTCCAAGGACATGGAGGAGGTATGGCCTATCTATCTATCTATCTATCTATCTATCTATCTATCTATCTATCTATCTATCTATCTATCTATCTATCTATCTATCTATCTATCTATCTATCTATCTATCTATCTATCTATCTATCTATCTATCTATCTATCTATCTATCTATCTATCTATCTATCTATCTATCTATCTATCTATCTATCTATCTATCTAATCTTACTTTGCTCGCCTTTCTCACGTCTGATACAGAGTGTTAACGTGGGCTCGTTGGTACATACTAAACTTGCCGACATTGACTGCCCACACAGGCATTCCGGCAGAACTCGACGCGATCCTTAGTGGGCGTGTTCTTTGAAGGCGACGATCTGACAAGGAACGGCTCCTACCAGCTGCGCTTTCCTCTTCGACACCTACCGTCACCCGAACTGAAGGACGTCGGCATAGGTAAGGATGCGAAGGCTTCGTGCGCCTGAAGTTCAGAATGTGAAAATGGTTCAGCGAAAAAAAGCGTACACTGATAACATTGGCCGTCCAGGATGTAGGACTAGTCGTGCATAAAAACTAGTGGGCCGCTATGTGGCCATCTGCGTCTAGTGTTCCCAGTGGAAGCGTGAGCCAGTTCCCTACGAGCCATCTTTTGCATATAGGCACCGTGCGCTGTAGTTTCCCAAATGTGATAGCAGCGCAGGAACGCACAGCCTGTAGCGTGCGGAAGAAGCGAAACTGGGCTGTGGCTGGACCAGAGAGGAGACGCGACGCGCGCGTCTCGTTTCCTTCGTGCTCGCAGCGGCCAATGTCGGCGACACTGTGCCTTGAAATGAGAACTACATGGCGCCGCGTGGTCAGTGTAAGGTGCTTACGGGTGTCATTACGTGAATACGGCCCCTGTCCCTGAGAACAATTAGAAGGCTAATTAAGGTATAAATTAGCGAGAGGGAGCTGATTGTGGACAGCGAAAGGCGCTGTTTTCTGCACTCTTTCAGGGAGCACGGCTTGGTAAATACAGAATATAATTGATATTCCCACCGATAATCGAAGCATAGAAATGACATAACTGAAAACTTGCACGCGAAGGGACAAGGACGAAGACGAGAAAATACAGGACGAGTACAAACTCACAAGTGGAACTTTTATTGAAACGAAGAAAACATATGTAAGCCTTTGCGAAAATACGTATGCTGACAGACATCGTGTCGTATAAAATATCAGTGAAGACTAAATTAAAGGGGGAAATATGCGCAGAACCCCCAAACCGGGACGAACTACTTGGCATCAATGCACGTGCTGAGGAGGTAGAAGTGAAATTTGCAAGGTCATCGTGCAGCGAATAATGAATCGATAGTCAAGTAAACGGCATGAATATTATGACGTAGGGGTTGTGACAAGTGGAAAGTTTACGCGCCCAGGACCGAGTCGGCTGATCAAACTGATACATTTGAAGATCGCTGGCAGAGACCATATCACCCTGTAGCTGACACAAGTGATGAATGAGCACACCACTCACTCGTCATCGCGGGATGTCGCTGGAGCTGAAACGTCGGTTTGGAAGAATCGGTATGTGCGTACGTACGCTGCATTAACAGCATATTAAATTACGTTACATAAAGCGGGTAACTGTTAGTCTGCGTGCGCCGTTTCTTTTTTCCTTTCAATATTTTTAAGTCGAGGATTTGCACGAAGACTTCTTTCTATGCTATGCTATTTTATGCTATGCTATGCATTGCTATGCTATGCTATGCTGTGCTATGCTATGCTATGCTATGCTATGCTATGCTATGCTATGCTATGCTACGCTTATATGCATGCTTCTATGCTACGTTTGCGTCTGACACTATTTATAAGTGCTGCGCACTGAGCACGTGAGCAGTTTGACCATATTACACAGAAAACCTAGCAGCGCTTCATTTCACTGCGATTTGCTCTGTAAATCGCATTAGGACGAGGTTTCGTCTCAGGTTTGTCAAGAGGGGTCCGCTGGAGTTTATGGGCCAACGTCACACTTGAGAACCTTTTTGTCCCTTTTTGTTCACTTCTATAGAGATGTGCCGGATCAAGCACTTCGTGCATTCGTCCGACCCGACACTATGCCCTGCCGGCGCCTACTACTCGAGCGGATTCAGCGTACTTCAAGCGGCCATTGACTACACGTTCATCAAGGTCAGTTGCATATGAAAACACGTACACTTGCCAACATATCGTTGCGATTAGATGTACACGCATTGAATGTGCTCTCCACGTGCACATGGTTTGCAGGATTGTTCCATAAAACATCCTAAGTACGTACATTGCTTATGTAGTGAACAACGCACGCCTTTCGTTGCTAAGCTAGTTGATTTATTTATTTATTTATTTATTATTTATTTATTTATTTATTTATTTATTTATTTATTTATTTATTTATTTATTTACTTGAAGACACCAAACGCCACACTTTGTCTACAGGAGTCGTGATGAAGGCCGCATCAAAGTTGATTGCCAGCTTCTGTTTCGTGTTTTTTTTTTTCGTTTTTTAGCAGTGCCTCGATGCACCACTGTTCTGGAACTAAGAGGTGCCGCGCACGAAATTGAATCGAGTTGCTGCCTCTCACACCACACTATGGAAATTGTACACTTCGAGAATTACAGGCTGGAGCATTATAAAGATGCACACTTAGTATTTCCGGAAGTTCACCGACGGAAGCACTGCGATGTAGCGCGTGCTAAAACTTGGATGGCGTGCTTATTCTGCTCAACCAGGTTTGTCTTCGCAGAAGTCTATGCAGTATTTCAGATCATCCTTGTTTAAGGGGCCTCATTTCACACCCGCGATGTCGTTTGTCGATCTCTATTACGCCCCTGGACAGCTACAAAGTTCAGCTAAGTCTTCTCTCTTGCCGTCTCGGCCAGCTGTGGACCAGGAGCGACGCTCGGCTGCCCGACGTGGTAGTGCGGCTTCTACCCAAGCCGGCCTACGTGGACCCCGGCACCACGTGGCGCACCTTGGTGCCGCTGTACCTCACACTGGCCTTCTCTCCTTTCGTCTCCGTGCTGTGCGTCAACATCGTGCTCGAGAAAGAGCGCAAGATCAAGGAGGGCATGCTCATGATGGGCATGATGCCGTCCGCCTACTGGACCGCCTGGTCCATTGTGGAGGCCATCGTGGTGGCCAACGTGGCGGCCATCATGACCCTCATGGTGTACGTGCTGCGCATCCTGCCCAACACGGACATCCTAATCGTGTTCGTGCTGTCTCTGCTCTACGGACTGACCATAGTCATGTTCAGCTTCATGGCGACGCCCTTCTTCAACAAGTCCAAGGTTGCCGGCTCCGTGGTGGGCCTGATGATGCTCCTCTTCAGCTTCTTCTACATGTTCGCCGTGTTCCTCAAGGGCCGCGTGGCCACGTGGGTGTTCTACGCGGTGGCGCTGCTGTCGCCCGCCGCCTTCACCCTGGGCATCGAGAAGGTGAGCCAGATGGACGTCCGGGGAGCCATGCACTGGGTTGACCTCTTCGACGACGACTTCTCCGTGGGAAGCGCCATGATCATGCTCAGCGTAGACATAGTCCTGTACGGATTCCTCGCCTACTACTTCGACGCCATCGTGCCCGGTGAGAGGAACGTTCCACAACTCCACAAATGCGTTAGTTTATGTCCGGTGAGAGGAACGTTCCACGACTCCACAAATGCGTTAGTTTATAAGAACACCCACGAATGATCTTGCGCATCTATGCTTCCCATTCGTCATTTTAGGTTAACTGCTACGTAAGTTCTCTTTGAATAAATTGTTTTTTTTATAGAGTAGAAGGCATAGAAATACTACAGGGTCTATTCACGCGACGGCAACGTGTGCCGTTTTGTTGTACGATTCGCGGCTTTTACGCTTCATCGTGCTTCTGGAGATAAAGAAATCGGAATAAAGCGCGTATTTTTTAACTGCAGCTCGCTGTACAACAACATGGCAGCCAAGACGTCGTCAGTGTTG